>NW_009936988.1:0-26102 GCF_000696875.1 Nestor notabilis
GCTTGCAGCCCAGAAAGCCAACTGTATCCTTTATTTCTGCATCAAAAGAAGGCCGAAGGAGGTGATCCTGCCCCTCTACTCTGCTCTCGTGAGACCTCACTTGTAGTATTGTGTCCAGTTCTGGTGTCCTCAACATAAAAAGGACATGGAGCTGTTGGAGCAAGACCAGAGGAGGGCCACAAGGATGATAAGAGGGCTGGAGCACCTCCCTTATGAAGACAGGCTGAGAAAGTTGGGGCTGTTTATGGTTTATGGAAGCTCATATATCATGGATAGCAGTGCACATCCTGACTCTGCTGATACCAATGGGAATTCAATGAGAAAGTCAGGTTTTCACCCTTGCTTAGAAAGCTTTATCCTGCTAATGTTAACATACCTTGAAACTTTCTCAGATGTGGTAAAATTAAACATGCTTTGAGTATTTGCAAGATTAGGGCCTAAAAATCTAAAACATGCATTTAGATCTGAACAGAATCTAGAATAAGATCCAGATCTAATAACCTTCTTCTGCAAATTCTTAGGCTTATAAATATCTGTTCATATCTGAGCAGTTACACTGAACTTCTTATATATGTGAGTAGCTTTAACTTTTGTACCAGCTTTTGGGAATTCGACCCCAAATATGTAACTTATTTAGGTTGATACCCCTTCTAAAAAAATTATCCAAGTTGTATACTGAAGCATTTACAGAACTGGGGTCTTACACATTGAAATATAGTTACTCATGTGAGAAAAACCACTCACAGATACTGCAGTGTGAAATCAAAACTGTATTTTCCTAGATATCTGTCCAATGTCTAAAACATTTTAAGTTTTCAACATTAAAAATTGTGCAATTACAGATGCGTTATTTTCATTTTAACTATTGTAAGGGTTTTTTTAAATAGTTTTGTTTACACAAAGGCATTATTTCCCATGTTTGTTCACTAATTCCCTGTTATCTAAGTATGTTTGCACTGATTTTTTATTTTGTATGTGGAATTTAAACATCACAGTGACAGACAGAACATTAAAAAATGAAACTAAGATAGCAATGGACAGGAATACCATCCCAGAAAAATCTCTTTAGAAAAGAAGAACTTCCAGACCTTAGATTCCAAATAAGTGCCAGCAATAATTCACTCAAACACAGAATCTTAAGGGAGGTGAGGAAAGATAATTCTAAATAATTTCCTACAAAAAGATTCTAGTCTATCTTAATTTATCAGACTGTGTACTTCTATGGTATTGAAATATAGAATATTTCCTGATTTTAATTTTTATCACAGGCTTCCTTCTAGATTCTGTGGTTTTAAATACTGATCATTCAGCTCAATTCTCCCTTCTAATTTTATTTGCACAGTCTTAAGACTTTGGTCTGGCTCAGTTCATCATTTTAGACTACTGTTGGAGCCTCATTTTGAGTTACTTTCTTAATTCTTACATGAATATAACCCATAATATCACTACATGTATTGGTGATTTTCTATGAGCACTCTGCAAAACAATAGTCTGTGATCCTTAAAAGAATCATATCTTGGTTGCCCATATCTTCCTTATCTGAGACTGTACCAGAATTAGTTCCTCCCCAACTCCCTGCAAGCCCCTCGCTGCTGAGTAATTACTCCAAGCATTTATTTGGCCTTTACCTACCTTGGCCTTGCAAACTGTGTCCTGTCGTATTGAAGAACCAGTTCCTCATTTTTATGTTTCTAGTATCAGTGTAAATCAGAAAAAGTCCTCAAGGATGAGCCTGTTCAAACCCTACTGTACAACTGGACTTACAAGAAGGACTTCTTCAATGTGAATGGAAATTATAATTCCTCACTTTTTAGCTGAGCCCGTGTCCTCCACTCTCCCCTCACCGTACAAACCGGACTTCCAGAAGACTTCAGCATTTGGGAGTAGCTGTTGAATATCTGACTCTTGTTTCTCAGACAAATCAACCAGAGTTCTACATTTCTGGGATTAAAGTTCCACACTCAAAAATAACCTCACTGTAATAAAACCCAGCAAATATCATTTTAGCACACATTATTTTTAAATGAATGTACTTGACTTCTAATGGATATTTCATCTTCCTAGAGTACATTATTAAAAAAGGCTATGGTTACTTATTTGGAATACACAGACACTTTATATGCAGCACTAGTGTCTTTCCCTTAGACAAGCAGGGGGCAAGGACAAATGGATACAGAGAGCAGAAACCAGTTGGTACTGAAATAGGAAGGTAGAAGGATGCTGTGGTCTTACTGGGACACAACATAATTTTTCCAAGCATATTCAGGCAACTCTGGCAGCAGGAGATGAGAAATAACTGTAACTTCAAGCCCTCCTTTTCCCAGTCTCTTGTGGGATAGAGTCAAGAGTGACTTTCTGATCCTGTTGATGCCCAGAGCCAAGAACCAAGCCATGGCAACCTGACCATCTCTATTTGTCCACAAGGTGCTGGACCTCTGCACAGTCCAGCTCTGACTTACTCCCAAGCACCCCAGACATACTAAGGCTCTGTGACATTTAGCCAGTCTTCAATGTTCCTCTCAAACCAGATTTACAGCCACGTTTCTTAAATTTTTCCAGAATACTATAACTGTCCATTATTAACAGCTCAGTGAACACAGCAGGTTACTAATGTCACTCTCCTTCCACTGTAATTTCATAATCAGGTAATGTTATATTTCACTTTTATTTCCCATAATCTTTACAATCTTTTTTTCTTGTCATATGCTAGGCACTTTACATTATTTCTAATGTCTCCTATTTTTATCTCTTGTGCACATAGATAGTGAGCTAAGACAGTTGGATAAGGCAGTACAAGTATTTTGTTTTCTCTCTAAAATCATTCCTTTAGAAAGCACTGGGATTTTGACAGTGACCATGAATTACCCTCTGGTCGCATACACACTGGAAAAACACTGTTCCCAAACCCTGCTTTAGTTACGGTATTTGGCTGAAATGCCCCATCTGTCCTCATAGTGCAGGTCTTTGGTGCACCTTAAGTAAAACCAAGTCCATGCTGTCACTGACAGGTAGTCTTAGAAATATTCTCAAACCTTTCCCACACAACTGACAGTGCCTTTTTTTTCCGGATATATTTGCACCTTGCCAACTCTAAAACCTCCAACTCTGCCCTGTATCAAAAGTTCGACTCAACTTAGAACCATCAGGATGCTTTAATCAAATAACCACTGTCTAGTGGATAAAGCAAGTTGGCCATTAAGGCTTATGATGACACTCTGAGAGGAAGATAGGCACATCGTTAAGTTCCAAAGGCAACACACAAAACTGACTTTGGCAGGCTTCAGACAGAGGCATTTCTTGAGCCCTTCTTTCTTAATTTATGACAATTACAACCTGAACTTGGCCCCCCCTCCAACCAAAGTTAAATCCAGGAATAGGATCAACAATGCTGTCATTAGTCTGGTCTTCTACCAGATCACAAATGCATGCTACTTGTTTCAGCTAGTCCTACAAATGTGGCACCAAAATCAGTGGGCTTCTTTGCTCATCCTGTTTGTGGCAGGAAAACGTGCCCCTATACCTCTTCACTCTACCTTCCTGTCTTCACCTCTGTGGCTTGACTACAACTGTGGCAGCTAGCCAACTTCAGCCAGAATGAACTGTTTCTCCACACTTATGTATAATACATCAACTACACTCTGCCTTTGAGATCTTGGAGCCATTCTATCTGCTGTGCTCTCTGCCAACTCCCTACCACATGTCTGGCCTTCAACCAGCCTTTCCTTAGAGGCAACCAAAATATTTGGACCAGAAGCAGTGGAGTTTACCAGCACGAGGAACATATAGTCCAGGCTGGAAAAGGGGAAAAGTACACCAAGCACTTATTATACAGGCAAATTGTTTTTTCTGATCTGTCTGAGAATTCTCTGGAACTAATAAGGAGCTTAAAGATTAGACTTCTGGGTCCTCAGCTAACTGTCCTTGAATAAAAACACAGAACGTAAAGAGAAGCCTCCCCAACTGTAACCCTTAATTGTGCTCTAACATGCAAAATAAATAAAAAAGCCTCCCAGTAATTAACTCTGAAGTGGTCTTTCAGTCCTTTCGCTGGGCCCCTTTCCTCTGCCTAGTAGGTACTTCTATCCTCACTTTTAGTATCTCTCCAGGATTCTGGCCAGTGCCAGAGATGGCCTTGAAGGTGATTCACAAAGGTCTGGGGATTGTAAAGAGTCATCTAAAAAGAGTCTAAGAGCAAGGATGTCTGGCAGTAATTTCTGTCTTGACTGTTCCAGAAACCTGGTAGTAATCATGTGGCACCAATTTCTGCTCGGATCAAGATCATCTCTCATAGCTTTTTTGCTCACCTTCTTCAAGCATTCATTCAACATTTAACCAACCACCCATCATATTTCTCCCATGGTTAAACAAGACTTTGGCCCTTGGGCCAAGAAATCTCATTCCTCACATTCACTTGTTCCCCTCTCTGTGATTAGAGGCATGCTTTTGCTCAGACAAAGCAGAGAATGGGAATGCATGGAGATACTCTAGCACATTGTGATCTTCCTGTTACCTTCTTGTTAAGGGAAGGTGCAAAGACCTTTTCCTGCTTCGTTCAGCAGCCCTTACTGAATGCTCTCCCAGGCAGATAACCAGTTAGAAGAACTTTGCCACAAACAGTACTGGCACTCCATAAAGAGCCTTCATTTAAAAAATGTCACTTATGAAAGTGTTGCGGGAGGTCTACAGTAACTCCATTACTGTACGTTTTCCCCAAAACTACAAGTTTTTATTTAGAATTGATATATATGGAGACTTCTCCTAGAGAATAGAAACATACTCCAGGACAACTGAACAAGTTTGCATTTCAAAAGAAAAAAACCAGCCATCTTTTCCCTCCATCTGAAAACAATATGGAATAGTTTTTTAATCCCACAGAATTCCTGCAACAATATTTGTAATTTCTATTTCATTATGAGCTTGACAACATGTAAAAGAAAGTTTTTATGGTCCAAGTTTCAAAGCAGGGTTTTATAATGAGAGACTTGATCAACGTTTGAGGCAGACTTTGAAACCACAGAATTAAAGTGAAGAAACTGGATTAAAACCAGACCATTACCTCAACAACAGTCAATCAAACTGACAAATCATGGGCTGTGAAGTCTTTTCATTTTTTCTTCTATCGTGCAGGTTCCTGTTGCTTGACCTTACACTTTGTTTTGCTCAGATGCTGATGCCTAGAACATGCAACAGACGTAACTGTTGAAAATAGGCTATGTTCTACATCACGTCAGGAGAGGATGCACATTATCAGAGAGATGCAAGAACATGAACTTCAATAACTTGTGAAACAGTAAACTTACCTGGACTGTAGCCTTAGTGTTCATTTGCTTGTGATTTCTTTATCTGTATTCTTGCAAGAAAAAAAAAAAAAAAAAAAATCAATTAAACCTCACAATTTCCAGTACAAAGGCTCTAAAGGGGAAAAAAAAAGTACAAACAGAATTGCATGGTAGCACAAGTGGAACACACTTTTGAAGAATTAAAGTATTCTGCCACTCACACTGATTTACAGCTGCCATGGGTAATAAAGGCTTACATTTTCCCTCTCTTGGAATAGATGTATTCCATAAAATGTTTCTGGTCTTAGGTTACCCCTCTGACATGCAAAACTATGAGACAGAAAATGTTATGCATCATTCCTTTGTCTCCTAACAAGAATGGAAGAATATGCATGAGGAAGGCTTTCTAGGACTCAGCTAGAAATCTAGCTGATCAGGATGCACATCATCTAGATGGACTGTCCCAGGAGCATAGCAGAGAAGATAATATCAGCGCTCCCCTTCTCTCTATGAAAGGAAAACATGACTTTGACCTTTTTTGGTAAAAAAAGCTTATTTTCATCTGTGTACACAGGTGCTGATCCAAAGCAACTGAAATCAACTCAAATATTTGCATGGACTTCAGAGGACCCTGAGACAGACCTGTAACCATTTGATCTAGCTGCCATGTGTAGGTGGGGGCAGACTCAGGCTCCTTGTATTCCTCATGGTTCTCTGCTCTCCTGTTCTCCTTATTAGGTGGGGAGTCCCTGCACCACCAGCACCCAGGCTGGAGTCACTATCCCAGTAGTAGTCAGGGAACAAGGGTGTCAGAGAAAGAAAGGTGGGGAGGGAGGATGGGAAGCTTATTCCCCAGTGGTGCTGAGTAAGGATTGTGCTTAGTCTTTCCCATCTGATCACTACGAAACTATTTATAAGTGTCCTTGGAGGAAAATAAACAAGATATTAATTAATGCTATACAGCAATGAGCTGAGTCACAGTGTCCCACCCTCACTTTCTCTAGTACTTGAGCTCAGCCATCTAGGAAGTGCCAGAAACTATAATGCATTTTAATAAAAGACAGCACATATCTTTTAGACAGCCGATAGTTGCCTGCTGTTGGCTTCTGGAGTCGTAGCCTTCATCTCAATTAAGAGTGGTCAGAAATATTCTCATAAACTCAGTAGTCATCCAACAGTGTGGTGTGAGCAGACAGATGTGTGACACACAAGAGTCAGAACAGAGCTGGCAGGTGAGCCAAGGAAGTTCTGGCTGTCCCTTAGAAAGGAAGACTTCTGAAATGTCATTTAAGCCTTGTCTGAAATCAACTGCAATGTAGTGGCAAAAAAAATACGCCTGCTTTGTAAGACTTCCCAGCCAGGCGGAAAAGATCCTGTGAGATGACTCTGAACAGATGGACTTTGCAACTTCAAATGCTAAGTATACTTGTTTGCTAAGAATTAAATCCAATTGTGCAATCAAAACATTTGGCTTGAAACCTGGCTTCCAAATCAAACAGCCTTTTTCTCATCTTTCTGTAAGTTCTGATAGCCTTGCCTAGGTGACTGACTGCAGTTGATACCAGCCTTAACCTTAATTTTCTATGTCGCCACTTGGGTTTCCTCCCATTTTATTACATGATCACCTTTAAAACACTGTTTCCAAACAGAGCTATGAAATAATAATGTTTTCCATTTACCAGTTAAAGAAACTACATTTGGTTTAATATTAATTGATTGTCACATGTCTGTCCAGGGATAAGGGACACAGCATCTTAGAGAGCAAGGTTTGTGATTAAAAACATTTCTCTTCTGGTGACTGCAGAACTGTTTATAATTGGCCCTGTAGGACAACAAGTAAGACACTAATGACACAAGAACATCCTGTAGATTAGATGTGCCTTATCCCTCTTCACAGAATACTTTTCCTGTGCACCCCATGATGCTTTTTATAGAATCTTAGAATCAGGTTGGAAAAGAACTTTTAGATAATCAAGTCCAAACTTTACCCCAGGAAGGTTTTTAACGCTATAATTCCTACAAAGTAGTTTTACATTGCACCCTTAGAAGTCCAGTTCCAGAAGATTAACATCAGCACCGATACAGATCAGCTTGCTTGGAAAAGGGAAAGGTCTGTCCAGAGGTATGCATGAGTGAGGAAAAGAATGGGGACAGGAGGAACATCTGGAGAGGAGTGTAAAAAAAATGTGGTATCCAGAGGCACATGGGAAACAGACAGGACATAAATGTCCAGCATGATAGATGAAGAAAAGTGAGCATTCAGCCCCTGTTGGAACAGAAAAACTTCCTGGAACATGGTACTTAGTCTTGGTTTGTCATTGCAACGTTTGGGCTGAGGGGTTTTGCTGGTTTTGGTTTTATTTTATATTTAGATACAATTACAAGCCAAAATTAACAGCCTTACTTCTAAGCAACATAAAGTCAAATCAAACAAGCCCATTCCACAGTGTAGGAAAAGATTGCCTAAGGAGGCTCAGGAAGATGTGGATAGGTAGTGTGAGTTAGTCTTTTAGGTCCCTGTTAAGGCCACAACCCTATGGAAGCTCTGAACCATGACAAGGTGTAGGTGTTATAAAATGTATATACAGAATAAAAAGAAGAAAACAGAAAATGGTGGTAACAACAAATATCCTTTCTTTTGCCTTTCAGGAACATCATATTCTGAACATCCTATGTGTCAGAATGCTGATATGAGAAAAGAAGTATTTGTCATACCTCAGAGAGATGTAGTATGGATATCTCAATCCAAGAGCACAAACCTGTCACCATGAAAGATAAACTTAAGTTCTTGGAACTGCACCTCATCCACAGCTTATACATTTTGGGACTGAGGTCCAAGGTGCCTGTATATTTTTAAGATGTATCTGTGACAGAGGCCATGAGGCAGAGGCCCTGATGCAGTTATCGAAAGTAAATGGAAGTTTCCCACGGAGGACTGTTCAGGGTACTTTAGAGACTGGAGTTCAAAACTCCAGTTTATTCCAATACTTCTTTTTTCTTTAGCTAAGATGAGTGCATCCCTTCTCCCTTTCTCAGGCAAAATAAGACAAAGTTTGCAATATTCTTTAAAAGTGCTCTGATCAAGTATAACAGTTAATCAATACACAGAATTATTTCAAATTACTGAAAACATTCTATTGTGAATAATAGTATTTTCTTGACTCTTTTACTTTGTTGTTGTTTTCCCATGCTGTTAAATATTAGGATGGTGGAAGATAGAGTATTTTAGCCCCGCAAAAGCTTTCTTGAAGTGTTCATTTTCAGTCATTTGGGATCCATGCTATTAAGTTTTGCAACCAAGAGCTACCATTTCTCTGTCTTGCCATTCATTAGCTGAATGCACATGGAAAGCCACCTTCTTATGATTTCTTTTTCCCTAGTTCTGTTACCACTACCTCTCACAGGAGATTTTGAGGTGGTCACGTCTGGAGGCATAGAAATGTGATTTATCCTGAAAACGGCTCCCAAAGTGAGATATATAGAAACATGTTACAAAACTTTGACAATCTATGTACTAAAACCAAACTGAATAGACAGAAAAAAGTCCTAAACCAGCTGACAATTCATTCAAATTCAGATAAATGCCATTTGCTACGGTTTAGATTATTACTTTGAATTATCATTAAAAGTGGTAGCAAATCTCCAAGCAGCTCTCCAGGGGCTGTGCAACATCTGATCCCTGCTGGTCATGGCTTCATACCTCTGCACAGGTCTGGTGCAAGTGGTATCTTGGTCCTTAACATTTTTCTGTCCAACACAGATCAATTTGAGAGAAATGTTATAAGGCAAACCTCTCTACGGACCCTGAAGCAAGGATGATATCTGATGTGGAGGCACGTCTACATCAGCACCACCTGTGATTCCATCTTCTGTGAAGGAACAGTTTAAACAGCAGGCTCTGCATAAAGACCCTCTTTAGCACTCCAAAATCTTCTGAAGAAGGATAAACAGAAAGGCAGCTAAAATACCATCCTCACAGAAAACATTGTCAGCTAGCGATTAGTGTCACTGACACTGAATTTTTTCATACTTGAAAAATTATAATTCTACAGGTTTTACTTTTAGGTCTGCTGAAAGGCAAAGCCTCAGCTATGAAAAAAAAAACAAACAGATTTTTATTTTACATAATTATATAAATATTTGTTAATAAAAAAAGAAAACAAAGACATCTTAAGCTTTCATCTCTATTACTTAACCTAAATGAACAAAACCAAACCAAAGCAAACCCTGCCTGCTGTCCCAGGGTTTAAGATAACAGCTTACATAATATAAGCTGATACATAAACCAGAGGCTTAAAGAAGCTCAACAGAGATAGACTAGATATTCCTACCACTACCCTGTGAGTTTTTGAAGAAAGCCTACTGCAGCTGCTGGTACAATGGCAACTACAAATGTCATTCAGCACTTGAAACACTGGAATGATTCAACACTGGAATAGGCTGGCAAGCCTATGGCATCTCTGTCAACAGAAAATTTTAACAAGAAGGTGAAAAAATATTTGTCCAGAATGACATGTGGCTCTGGTCTTGGGTCAGAAGAAATGGTCTGGATGGCAACATATGGTTGTTTTTCAGCTTATTTTCAATGACTTTTTTGCCTGAAAAAGCAGATTATTGTTTTTTTGCAAACTTTGTGTTCATACTGGATGTGACTATGTTTACAATGTCACGTGCTACACCAATCACATAGGTCAGGAAGCAGGTCTGGATTTCCCATACCATAAAATTCTGGTTTCCTGCTATCATGTGCTTCATATCACATAATCTTTTTTCTCAAGCTTGTTGACAGTCATCATTAAACTAGCTGATTTTCTTCTCTACCTTCTCCATTCCACTACCCTTTTAGATACCAACAATACAGAGGCAGCTAAGACGGCTTTCTAATACTTCAATGCAGAATGCAAGGCTAGTAAGAAGCTGCCAGCAATAGTACTGAAAGGCCAGTTTTCTGAGTTTCGAGAGAAGGAGGATGTGGGGTAGACTGGTTCTTAATGTGAATGGAAATAGTGTCATTTACCTGTAACAGCTTATTTGAATTGCAGGCAAATTTAAAGCCAAAGGTTGGATTTACAGGTATTCTTAGTCTGAGAGCAGTGCATTTCACCACAGCTGTATTTGCAGGCTCAGCTCACAGGTAGAAGTAGTTTAGTGGACAGGAAACATTGCCAAACCATATATCCCCCTATTTGTTTATTTATTTATTGCTGATACACACTGCAGTACAATGTCGTAGAACAATCTTACAAGAAGGGAAGGGTTCACAAGGTTATAACTGTGGCTTAAATCCTCCCAGGGAAGGTACAATATTTAATAATTTTACCCCACTTGAGTTCTAGAGAAATTTCTTTGCAAGTCTATAAATCAACAAAGAGCATTAATATTCTGGAGGAATCTAGGACACACTGTGAATGCAATAGAGTATAATATTCCTGTTAGAGAGTCCTATACATTCTTGTGCAAGGTTATCATTCCCCAATAAATTCTGCAGGACTTTTCCATAAGAGGATGTTATAAAAAGAAGTAACAGTACATAAAGTGCTGGACATATCAAAACAAGAATAATAATGGGCAGATTTTTTGAACACATATCCAAAACAAATTCTCCACTGATATAAATCATCCTGAATCAACTGAAGCTGATTAATAGTAGTTTAGGAACCCGCTCCCAAATTCTTATTGGCTCAGGAAAGATTTGCAGTACTTATTTTTTCTCCCTAAAAATTGGGTTCATATAAGCTGACTTTTTAAGGAAGGCAGACACAAAGAGTTGAAGCTGACATATTGTCTATTTGAAAGACTGGATGTGACCAAATAAAAATTTTTTAATTTTTTTTTTAATCCCAGAAGATCATTTTCAGTGGGTTAAGCCTAGCTACAGGATCCCAAAATATAGCATATATTTCACAGTCTCCTCGTGTCATGCCTTTGTTTATCTATAAATTAGGTGGCACCTGAAAAAGATGCTCCCTTGACATCACAAGGCCTCTGACTCTTAAAAATGTTCCTGACCCAATGAGAGAAATAGAATGAAAATATAGAAGCAACAATATTCAGGTGAATTCGCTGGGGCAGTGAAGTAGAAACTAAACAATGAATCTGAACTCAGAATGAAGACAAAAAAGAGGACAGGCCTTGTACCCAATCACATGAGACTAATCCTTCCTAACAGTCCAGGAGTTGCCAAAGGAAGGAGAAGATGAAGATGAGGTGCTGGCAATGGGTAGAGAATGAGTTTTGAAGCATGAATACCAGAGTGTTAGATGAAAGAAAATTTAAAAGCAGTGGGAGTAAAGTATTGGGTCACAGAGGGAAAAAAATGGGCTGAAGAAGAAAGGCACAGAAAAAAACATCTGCAAGCAGCACTAGTGATGGGGGAGAAAAGAAGAAGGAGACACACACCCAGGTGCACCATTGCCAAGCAGCCTGAAACGAAAACCAGCATCATTTGTGTGGGGTTTTTTTTCTCACACTCGCTCTTTAGATCAAAAGGAGAGCAGCAATGCAATCTGCTCTTTGCGCAGAGCTCTTTCAGCCAAGGGAAGGAGAGTGCACACACTGGAACATCTGTTCCAAGAAGCCACTTGAAAAATAATCTTATAATAGCATGGGGAAAACATCTGTGCAGCATGCACCAGACCACCAGTAGTGCCGCAGTGGAGGAATGGAAGGGGGAAGGAAGACAGGGAGGGAGTGAGGGAGACAAAGTGGAACAGGAATAGGTCAGGGGCAAGTACCCCAGTGAGGGGCATGACCCACATGTGAAGAAACTGCTCATTTGGTGTCTTTTCTAATCCTCAGCAAGAGGCAGACAGAATTCTCACCCACTGAGCTGTGTTTATTGGCAGATATTACTCAACATGTGCAGCTTTGAAAAATCCCAAACTACAATCAATGTGTTTGAGAGGCTGCACAAAAAGCTCCCTGCCCTTGGCCTCTAGTGTAACCCCCACCCCTTCTTCCTCAACTTGCTTTATCTCTGCTGATACTGGAATAAACGTGCTGGAAAAACAGTCACTGCTAGCTCAGGTGGGGAGAACTAGGAAGCCAAATCACATTTACACTGTGGGTGAATTTGAACTATTGTGTCTTTAATAAAAGACAGGGTCACTTGTTTTCACCTTCAGTCTCAATGCAAACAAATTCAGAAAAAACATCACACAAAAATGCACACACACATGCAGTATGCACTGTGTTCTCAGCTTCTCCCTTCATCTGTTTTATGTCAAGAGAACTGTACACTTGTATTCGCCCCTATGCAAGTATCAGTAACATGACAGCAGCCAGCACACTTCTTACTTCCACCTTGTGACACATTTTGCAGGAGTTTTCTGAGAAAACCAGTGTCAAATTTACTCGTCCGTTGTTAGACATTAGGTTCTTTAAACAAGAAAAGCCCTCTCAAATGTGTCTCTTCTTGCTGATGAAAAAAGGAAAGAATCAACAGGTTTTAAACATAAAACCTGCATACAAACATTTAGATGATGTGACTAGATGCATAAAATCGAAAAGGAAGCTACTAGGAGCTGAAGCACTACATGTGCACATGTAGATAGGTGTAGCCTTCTGTTCCAGTGTAGACAGGAGGAAAAGGCTGGTCTCCCAGTCCCCTATGTAATGAGATTTCACTGGGGGAAAAAAAATAGACAAAATAGAAAAGACAGGCTGATAAGCTAGGAAGAGGAGCTGAGCAAGAGAGAGAGGAAGAGGCAGCTTCACTCTAGATCACAGACCAGTAAAAACTTAGTAAGTAGGCCAAGTGTGAGAAATCAGGAAATGCCCAAGAGCAAGACTTCTGTTTCTTTCACAAGGAATCAATCTTATCATACCTCACTGTTATGTTACTGGTGCAGGTCTTTCATTTCTGACAATGCTCCAAGAGTTTTGTTTCAATGGAAAGTCAGGATTTTTATTTTTTCTTCTGAAATCTCAAAACCAAACAATGTAAAAAATTATTTTCTTTTCAACTGTAACAATCATATTGGCTTCAAAATGGTTTTATCAGTTCAGCTTCCACATGCCAATGCAAACTGGTGTATGTATCATAAGCTTAGACAACAATAAAAGGAATACTCCAAAAGAAAGCTGCCTTGGTTTGATTATATTGGCCTAAGATTATACCTTGTTAGGCAGGTATGACTTCCTATGGAAACCAAGGCTTTGACTAAAAGCAGTTTCACTCCTGTCTTTTCTATTGTGGGCCACAAATCCTGTGAACTGAGGTTATTTCCAGATAAGGGATGTGGGAGAGGGAGCCAGAGGAAATGAAACTGGATATATAGGCAGAGGCACACAATAAGTGTGTTGTAGGTAAAGATGAACAGCTTGAATTTGACATGGCAAGTTACAGGAAATCAATGGAGTGCTAATGTGTGGGAGGAAACATATATGACTTCAGCAGAAACCTTTAGGACAGATGTGAGAGAGAGAACAGAGGAACTATGGGACCAGACAGGAGAAGCTTACAGTAACCAAAGCAAAAAACATCTGAGACACTGTCAGCAACCTGTGTTAGGAGTTTCCTCTTTTTTGTCTCACAGATAAGTAAAAATTTAAGTGAGCTGTTAGGTGTTATGTGAGCTCTAAAACTTTAACAGCTCCAGGATTAATTTTATCTTACAGTGTACTGCAATTGTGCCATGGATTTTCAAAGAGAGAATATCATGCAAGGCTGTATTTCCTCTATTCCCTGATCTCATTCATCTGCATGGTTATCAACTGGAACATCATCCAGCAGATCAATATTCAGAATACCCTCCCCCTCATTTAATTAGCAGAAGTATCAGAAACCCCACTTTCTAATCCCTTAGTTGGGAAATATTTGCTCAGGGTGAGTCACACAATACATTTCACCAGCATTAGTGTTAGGCCTGTTTTTCTCTAGTCCTGAAAAAGCCTGCCATTAACCTAGACTAATGACCAAAATCCCATGGAATCAGCATTTGGCAAGCTCCTAGCACAATATCTCTAATGCAGGCTGGGCTCTGGCATGCAAGGCATGATTACCTGCAAGAGGAAGCAAACCCTTTTCCCCTCCTTTGCATGCTAAAAGAACTCTTATGAAAATGTGGATCCAGAACTGTATCCTTCAGATCTTGGTAGAGATTTCTTATTTTCACATTAGTCATGAGAGAAATTCCCAATTCATTGAAAATCTACAGTGTTCTTCAAATTAGCACCCCTTTTGTTGAAGGTGAACCCACTTCCCTTCTGAGGCAGTAACTTTTTCCATAGCTCCCTCAATGTTGCAGGATACTGCATTGTGAGGGTGTTACAGTTACTTGTGTAACACATTTAATGCAAAACAGAAAAGAAAAACATGGAAAGGTAAAGCTACCAGTAGCACGCAGCTCTGTTCCACAGGCAGAGGCACGCCTCCCTGATAGCACAGTCAATTCTGCTTATTCAGGGCTGCCTTCCTTGAAATTCATCAATAATTTGTCCCCACACGCAGGGCAAGTGATTTGACTGCTTCCATATTTTTAGAATTTTCTCCTATTAAACATGATGAGCATCATGATATTCAATAACCAATACCTTTTTTGCATAAGTTGTGGACTCATTTACTACTTTTTTCTGCAATCATGCAAATTTTGTTTTTTATCCCCAAAGATACAGGCAAAAGCAATTAATGCATTACTGGTTTGGGGTTTTTTTTTGGATTCCCCTTCTTGTCTCTGGAAATTGGGTCAGAGGACAGGAGCTGAGCAGAATGTTTTTGCCATTAGCTTACCATAACATAGATAAAACTGCTTCTGAAAGATAAAGTTTTGTTGATTAACAAGAGGAAAAATATGCTGGAACCCTAGCAAACGTAACAAACTTTAATCCTATACAGGTCTTTTATTTTCTGAAATGGTAAGGCAAAGGGTCCTGAAAAAGTATGCAGTTCTGAGCATGATACACGGAAGAAAAATTTTGAATTGGTTCACTTGAACATTCATTGATCCATTTCTTGAAGTTTCTCAGGCTATTCAGGTTTTATTCATGTATTAGAGAGCTGTAAATTTTCACAGACATACTACATGATGGTAAAAAATCACCAGACAACCAAAACCAAACCAAAACAGATCGTATGAGTTTAAAACAGAATACAACCTTCTAATCCTCCATTAGGATCATAAAAGCCTGAACCATCTTATAAGTTTCTGGAACCACTTTAAGTAATCTCCTAAGTGTCAGGAGAGACTGCAGACTCATCTAGATGAAATGAAGATAGTAGATTCAGAGGACTGCAGTTCATTAGGTGGCACTTATCTTTAAATAACCTAGCACTCCAGTTTCATTTGATCTGAAGAAGGCGGGTAACAGGTTGCAAGGCTGTGTTCACAACCTACACCCCAGCGCTCTACTCCCAAGTAATAAAAGAATGAGAGGAAACAGCCTCAGGCTACACAAGGGGAGATTTACATTGGATATTAGGAAAAATTTCTTCACCAAAAGGGTAGTCAGGCATTAGAACATGCTTTCCAGGGAAGTGGCGGAATCACTGTCCTTGGAAGTGTTCAAAAACCTTGTAGATGAGGCTCTTAGTGATGATTTAGTGGTGGACTTGACAGTCTTGGGGTAACGGTTGGACTTAATGATCTTAAAGGTCTTCTCCAACCTAGTTGATTTCCATGATTCTATAAAAGTGGATCCTGAGCCCAGGGGACTGAGCTTGAGTGTCTAAGAATCTCAAATGCAAAAAAGCATCTTTTATCAATTCTGAGTGACTAAGAAGGAGTCACCTTTAATGATGTGATTGTAAATTTCATAAGACTTGTTCCTCACTCAAAGAGTGAGTTCAAGGAGGAGTCAGAAAACAGGAAGTTAAATGGTAGTTATGGGAGTCCAAGTGGTAATGAAGACTTACACAGTGTGTAGGGATAATAGCCTAAGAATCTCTTCAGTCATGGTGAGAAGAATGAAGCCAGGAATAAAATGTCATTCTAGCAAAAGGATTTTTTCTGATCCTGTGAAATGTGTATGTGTCACTAGAAGAATAATTGTTAGTGGGTGAAATGATGTGGACGCCTGTCTCTGAATGACAACAGGTCTGTGCAGTCATGGAGTGACAAAAAGGGTTTGCAGAGTTGGATCAGCATTTCTCAGAATATACAATTTTTATTTCAGTGTGTCAATACCAAAGGCTTCCTGCTGTTCCCAATGATTTTGTGTCATTACAGGACCCCACTGTCACATATCTGGGTTGAGTTATTCATACAAAAATACATCTGAACCTCCTCAGGACCAATATGTCTACAGCTGCACTAGCAAATAAAACACCACAGGGATCATTTTCTAGTCCTTAAAACAAGTAGTATGTTCTTGAGAGCAAACTTGTATCCTCATAGCTACACTCTATACCTACCCAAAACAAGGTGGTCTTATCTATATTGTTTTCTAAGAACACTCCCTGGCCATTTTTACCTCCTCAACCATAACTGAGTATTATTTTGGAGAGTACAAGTTGGCATGCATTAAAACTGTGCAAAGTAGCGTGCTATCAACTAAATACTGTGAATTGTAAGACAATGGTAGTCAAATCCTAAATCATGACCCTTTACAGCATATTTCTATAGAGGTAGCCTGTGGGACCACTAAATCACAAAGGTTAAAAAGCAGGGAAGAAACAAGAGACATTTATTTGAAGAATTTGGATTGAATTATCTTCCTTGAACTCCTCATGCACTCTATTGTACCAAAGGAAAACTAGTCAGACATTAATGAGAAAGAAGACTTTCCAAGCATGGAGTCCTTGCCCTCTGACTTGCCCCACTGGTATCTGAAGTTACCCTCACAGATTTTCAGTTACAATCAAGAGAGCACACTCAAGATCTTCTCTAGCTGAGGAAGTGAAGGACTTGGACATAGCAAAATCTCCAGAATAAGAGATTCTTTCAGAAAATAAGGAATTGTCTTCCTGACAGTAAGGATTCTTCCTGAAACATGCCCTGAACACATGCGATGGGAGGTGCAAGCGAGAAGATGTTGTCTTGAAAAAGCCATGTGGGATAGGGGACTAAACTGCTCTGAGGCAGAGAACTAAAGGGCTATTGGAAGCCACGTGGCTTAACTCAAACTGAAAATCTCCTCTTTTCCCTGTTTGCCAAGAGGGAAGTTCTTGGCAATAAAAAAAGTCCAGGAAAACAAAGAAAATTGCTAAGTAACTAATGAACAAACTAACAAGCAAAATGACAGAAAAACGATCACAAGGCCAAAAACATTGCAGCCTGTGATGAGAGCAGAGCTACATCTGAAGCCAAAGGCAGTTGAAGCAAATCAAGAAAGAAGAAGCTCACACCACTCTTCATGACCTCAGTGCAGAGCACAAATAGAAATAAGGCATATATATGCTGTTTGGAAACTCCAAAGGCAAAAGGTATTCAAGTGGCTTGAGAGCACAAGGCACTTCATCATACCACAGTAGATACACACATAAACCAACACTGGAAGAAGCAATATGGTGTTTTACTATAATAGGAAAAGACTGAGTTCTCACTGTAAGTGTAAAACAGAATGCAACCTTAAATATGGCCTCACAGTGGCTCCACCATAATTGTTAGTTCCCTGCTGTGTTCCTTATACAGCAGGTCTAGTACTGACATCTGGTACTAATTTAGGGTTCATCTGCTCTACAAAAACAAACATATTGTGGGGCCTCATTACAGCATGCTTGTCCCTCAACTTGGTTAAACCACGTTCCATCTTGTAAAGTAGATGTGACATAACTGTTTGCATTTTGGCCCTGAACCATGCTACAGATGTTGCAATGTTCAAGAGGCTGAAGTGGCTTAAACTGCAATGCTGGGGATCTAGGAAGCAGCAGCAATTCCAGCTCCTTAAAGAGAGTGGCATTAACCCCTTCCCCCACTCCATAAGACTACTCCCATATTGTAAAATATACTGATCAGCATGAAACTAACATGAAGTAGCTTAATTTTGGCCATGTTTAAAGCTGTGGTTATTTGACATCAGGTCAGAAAGTTTTATGAGAAGTTATTTTGACCCTGCACATAAACACATTTGTCTTTATATGTGAAAGGCTTTACACAGAGTTCTTAGGCAAGAGGGACATGGGTATGGAGATCTTTTTCCATTCATTCACACAGCCAGATATACACATTCATCTGAATTTAAACATGAAAGAAGTGAGATTAGGGGTCAAATGAGGCGCTGAATGAAATGTGCAAAACTTCATAGAATGTACCTGAGGTGCACCCACCTGACTTAGCAAAGGGTTTATCCCAAATGGTGTACCAGAAAATTAATAAATATTTAATTCTAGGATATTTCAGTGTGTATATCCCCAGTTACTGCTCCAGGGACTGCACGCTGACAAAGCTGCTCCAGTTCCAGCTATTGCAGAAACTTCTCACGCTCTGCATGCTGTTCATTCTCATGTGGCATTCTCTTCCACTTTTTTGCTCCAGCTACTGTTTCTCTTGCCAATAAAGATTAGCATAACCTTCAAGAAAATCTGGCAGAAGGTCACGGTCATTTCAGGGAGAAGTAAACAGAGAGAGAAAAGCACAGAATGAGATTACTAGAAGAGTGTAAGAACTCTTCACCCACTATGTATAGGTCATGCTGTCAAGCAAAAATATATTGGTATTTTACTCAGTCAAAACTTAAACTCTGCTAGACATCTGAGAAGTTGCATGGGTCTGGTGTTCAGGACTGCATTGGACCTTAAAAATATTCACAACCTACACTCTCTAACTCAACACAGATTATTTTTCCATTACTTGAGGGGCATGCGGCAGAAGAAATAATTTGCAAATATTTGGAATGTCTCTATTTGTCATTTTAAAATAAATACATATATTTTAATATTCTCCATAGGTTCTTTCTCTGCCTTTTATGTAACAGGCAAAGCAGATTTTTATTTTTTCTTTAAGAAAATAAGTTGATCATATCAGTCCAGGACTTTTTCCAAAAAACCTGGAGGGAGTGAGGTTTTCATATACCAGGGCCAAAATACAGATGTTTGGCCTAAAATTGCTTTTATTATTTTTATTTTGGATTTTGTAAAAACAAGCACACAATTCTCCACAAAAGAACACAAATACATGTGTTCTCTCTATTACACTGGAAGGAAATCTAGCAACTGAAAAGGACAAAATGAGCAGGCCTGTTTTCTCTAAGCAGAGCTCTCAGAAATGGAAAAACCAAGCAGGCAGAAAACGAGTGTGATGAAGGGACTTTGACCCCACAAGAATGTCCATTTTTTCCAAATGAACCAAATGGTCTAATAAAGGATATTACCTTCCCTATAAATCTTGCCTTGCAGAAAACAAAGGCATAATGATTTCAAAATGCTTCCGAAACAAGGAGCAGAATCAGGCAATAGGGCAGCCAGGGCAGCAAACAGGGAGAGACCAAAGGTAGACTTTAGATGGTATATCATTGTGAAAGGAAAGACCTGAATATATGGCCCAGTAAAATTCTCCTGTTTGGGTCCTTTATGAACAATTACAGGAAGGTATAATTGATTTTCTCTCATACCACCTGAGGTATGTGATCTTCATCTGGTGTTTGAACTTTGCTGACAATTCTAGACTCACTTAAATGATGAATAAAAACTAGCTAATACAGACACTGTGAAGTATAAATAGAGGAGTTAGCAGCAGAGTTTCCATCAGAATTTGCAGAGTAGCATTTGTAAGTTTTGCTGTATACATGTGGTTTTGCTATAGCAACGAAGATGAACAGTCATCATTTTCTACGACCAACACCAAATCTAATATTATCTGTATCCTGCCTTGCAAAGAGAAATCATTTAACCTCTACATGAGGTTCAGTCTGGTAGCCAAAATAGGGAAGAAATTATACTAAAATTCATATACTGTGCCTATATATATTCCCCAGTGGATCAGCTGGGTCAATATCACAGCAGACCTTCCAGTCTTCCAATGACAAGCAACTAGGTCAATTGAGAAAATACAGACTAGTCTGTTCTCACTGCCAATTTTAAGAGTCTCTAGAGTATATTGTCCCAGATGGAAGTATCAAATAACTACTTGATACCAAGTAAGACATCAGAAAAGAACAGCCTTTAAGAATTAATCTATTAGTTCAGCAGAGGAAAATTCAGAGAGATGACATTCAGTTCAAACGAAGGTACTCAGAAATGCCCCAAAAGTATCTTGGGCATGTGCCTAAGACTATCCCACAATACACCACAGACAGCTAGATGATTTCTCCCATCCAACAGGAAACACTAAAGGCAATTAGAAAGCTTTGAAGCTAGGAATATTTATTTATTTCAGGTGACTTTCAGTCACTAACAACATTCATCCACCAGCGACCTGAGAAAAGCTGAAAAAAAGCTAACCCAGCTGACACTTTAGAAATGTTAAGCTGTTTTTCAAGTGAGATTAAAAATTAGGCAGAAGATAATGGAGTTCAACAGTAGGGGTGGTAGGTGAAGTAAGGGAAGAGCTTAGTTCAAGAAAATGGCAACATAACCTCTAAGGAAATAAAAGATCACATGGTTTTATGGCCTTCTCAGCAAAATACGTATTTTCTTCTGGTTCACCAATGAAGTAGTCATGAAGACTTAATCTACTCAAACTATGTGAAAGGAGAGAATCATAATGACAGAATAAGGCATACATATCCAAGCACATAAGCCAACTAAAAGCATCATTTTTTTAATGACAAACCAAAAAGCAAAGTATGCTGAGAGGAATTATGAATACTATTCGTAATAGTGTGGAGCTCAGAAAGTCAGTAAGAGTAGTTGGAAGTAGTCACATAGGAGGAAAGAAATTATGTGATTAGTAACAGAGAAACATGATGGGGTGTGTCCTATTGTTTTGAAGGATTGCATTTCATACCTAATGTGTTCCATAAAAGCTACAGTGGAAAACCAGGTCTGACAGTGGTGATACTATGCACTCAATACCCTGTTACATGATTAGAAAGTCACAGATGACTGAGTGGACTCTCCAGTGTTTGTGGTTCAAGTATTAATTAATTAAATAAAATCAAACTAGGAGACATCTATAACAGCCTATCACATTTCACAAAAACATAGGGCAAGCTTCCCCTCAAAAACACCCGTTATTAAGAGCAGAAAGGAAAAATCTGTTACTGTGTCTTTCCTTCTGCAGATCATTTTATCAGTCTACACAGCCAGTAATACAACTTCAGAAACTGCTAAAAATAATGGACTTTTTTTTCTTAACACAGAAATCCTGCATGTGATATCAAGTAATTCAGTAATGTCCATTATCAATTACTCACTGTAATGGACCTCAGGAACAGTTAATGGCTTTTATAAAAATTGAAAAACTGAAAAATTGCCTCATGAAATGAGGTTTGATTTATTTAATGCAAACAGGATATGTCACCAACCTGAAATATCTCTTGCTGGATCTTTTCTTTTTGAAACTTGGAGGAACAGCTGAGATTAGAGTGGGGAACACACATTTAACTGAAGAAATGCTAAAACAACTGGGAATTTTTCAGGAGTATCTTGCTGAATGCCAGGAAGATACCATTCTTGGTGAAAGCAATTACAGAAATTGTGTATTTACGTCTATATACATACACAAGTATACAGTACATGTGCATACTTACATGTATGTGCATGTATATACAGAAAGGGAATTAAAACCCAATGAAATTAGACTTATTATGAACTACATGAAGTCAGTAAGTTGCATGACTTGTCATAAATTGATAAATTTTAAATAGTAAGGCATGTAAGAAAAACCCCAAACATTCCAGAAGTAATAAGCTCAGTGAATTAATTACAAGTCAATAGCTACATTAAGACAGTAAAATAGTGAAGCGTGATCACCAGGTATTTCAGCAGCATTTGAATGAATCAAGTTATGTATCTACTTCTTAAGATGTTACTGATAGATCTAGCTGTGGAGCAAAGGAGGATGTGAGTGTGTTTTGTGACAAACATTCTACAGACTCAGATATGTTAGGTTCAAGAATCTTAAATAAATCCTCCTTAGCTAAGGAAACCTCTAAATTACTAATATAATTTTCTAGCAAACACTGAAGAGCACTAGAAAAATTCCAGAAGATTGGAAAATTGTCAATGTAGTCAAAGAGAGAATCTTCTAGTAAATATTCGTCATCTTGAAGAAAAAAGTGAAATTTACTAAGGCAAAAAGCTGACTATTTCAAAGGTCATCTAAGATGCAAAATGTGAACAGCAGACACCTGAATAGTGGCACTAAAGAAATTAATAACTCAGCCTTAAAAGACAAAACCAAATGAAAAATAAAACAATACAGAAAGAATCTCATTGATTGTTACAAAGATAAGCAAAATAATTATATAATTTTTACAATGGTGCTGATGAAAATGGCTTAATTAAAACAAAAATTTGAAATTCACATTTTAGTATTATATGGTAGTCAATGACAATTAGATTGAATTTGATAAAAGAAATCAAGACTTGCTCAGAAAAAAATTGTAACTCCAATAATTACATAATACAAGCACAGTTATTTGTCATTAGTTAATCCAGTAAGCCGATTTGTTTGTTTCCACCATTGCCTGTTTGAAAATTTGATGGTAAATTTCAATAACCTAAGCAATATCCACCTGAAAAGAAAGATAAAAACTGGTAGTAAATCAGATCAAATAGCAGGCCTTGGGGGACAGACATACGCATGTACACATGTATACATGTATATTAGAGTGTTATTGGAGCATTTGAAGCAAGTTCCCCACTCATCCCTGCTTACCAGGTATGCTCGGGTTGTGGAGCCAAGTCAGAAACTCTGGTCCAGGTGACTACCCACCAGTGCACACCAAGTGCTGTTGAGGACACAGTACTTAAGACCCGAGGGTGCTGAGAATAAGTGGGAATAAGAGATAGGAGGAGCAGCAGACACCACGACAGTTCTTGGTCCACCTGGAGAACAGGTTGCAGCACACTTTTCCATAGGCTTGAGAGCATGAAGCTCTGGAGAAATTGCGTGAGCAGTGGCTCCTGTGACACCTTTGGTCTCCCTCCAAAAAAATCCTGCTCCCTGGCTACAAAATGTAAGCCAGCTGCAGGAGACACGAGAGGAAAAATTTCAGTTGAACCCTGACCTGGGATTTCCATCCCCCCAGAATGAATGCTATTCATCCTCAGTACTCAGAAACACACTTTAAATGTCCAAATTGCCCCATTGGAAGCAAGGCATGTCAGCAGGCTTCAAGCAGCAGGGCACCTGCTGGGGCCTTTCTAGTCCTCCCAATAAGCATAGGTGTATAAAAACAGCTGCCCTGGCATTTTGGGGGTACTTGTAGTGCTTAATGAGCCATGCTATCTTACTAAGGAATTTCTGAGTGGTGGGCACTTTGTGTCTCTCACTTACTTTTGTTTTTCTTATTAATTCCTTGTCTGCACCACCCCCAACATCTCCCTTTTTATCTCCTGACATGTTGTGGGTCATGTTGTCCCTCTCAGGGAATAAAAATTTGTTGTTGTTTGAACACTTTTGCTGACCTATTCCTGTTGAGCTGCAGGTGTTCCTCCCACTCAGATTTTTGGCTGTTGCTTAAAGCTACATGCCTGGGCCATGGGCTGCTGAACAGTGGTCACTCTCTCACTTTGCAGGGGAATAGGCATGCAGCGAGCTTGGCTGCTGAATGCATTGCGAGTGGGAGGATGGAGGTAGTTGCTGGGACTGAGGAGGTCCAGCTGTGAGGACCTTTAAGGCAGGGTGTGCAAGCCGTGGGGTGTTAATGGCCCATCATTAGGCTGTAAGGGTGTAGCAGCTCTAGGAGTAGGTGCTTCAGCCAAAAGCATAAGTACAGAATAGATTAATCATTTCACTGCAGTTCTGAAAAAAGGGGAACAGGAGGGAAATTCTTGTTTCACTAGGGGCAAAAGATTTCCTTCTTGAGGGTACCTTTAAACTCCACCCCGAGTAATCAGATGGCTTCGAGCAGCTGTCTTTTATAAAAGTCTTGCCACAAAGTCACACAAAACCAGTGCGAGCTTTACCTCACTTTCCCACCCATACCCCTCCTTCTCCCCTGCCAAGTGCCACTAAAATGGAGGGCAAGCAATGCCCCTCCCCTTGACTCTAGCTTTCTTGGTAGGAAAGCACCACCCAGTCTGCACAGCTTTTCAAATCCTTTTTCTTTCCCACAGTAAATGTCCTGGCCATTTTAGCTTTTATAGCTTCAGCAGTCCTGGGCTGGGCACCAGACTGGAGTGTGCATCCTGTCAATCCCATCCATAAAGTGCAGGAAAAGATAGACATTGGAGGTCTAGTCTTTTGGATTGCTCATTTTCAGATTACACAGTTTTGGTCCAGGGAGCCTTACTAAGTCTTAACCAAAGTGAGATCTTGGAAATGTGGATAGTATGTATGTTCGGACCTCAGTACCAAGTGCTTTGCTAATCTATTTGTATGGCAATGCACACTTGCTAAAACAGATAGTTTGTGCAGTCTTCGATTTACTAGCTTCTGGATTTGCTCCACCCTCTACTTTCTATAGTTGTAATTCAGAACCACAGTTTTTGGCTAGTTCTCATAGCTAGCAAAATATACATGCAAAATAGGCATGCAAAATACCTATTGTTTTTATTCATTTATCTTATCTTATGGAGGATAACTGTGACACAATAGATCTGAAAAGTATGGGCTGTCCTGTTCATTTTACAAAATTGATATTGAAACTGGAAGGTGATAATTTGAATGGCATTATAAAGAATAATTTCCCTGTTATTTGTCAGACATAGAGAAGTAATGTGCTCATCACAAAAATCTAAATTAGTTCTTTGGGTACACAAACCTGACATGCCTCAATCCATTCTTCCTAGCTGTTCAAATATCCAGCTTTTGTCCTATCATTTATTAACAACTTTGCCTCATCGGTGGAGCAAAGATAAGTTCATAGCATTCAAAAGCACAGATAAAAACATCATTGTAATATATACACGTAAGTCTACTGGAAAAAATATCTTCCATTTTTGCATAGCTTTGAAGTACTTGACTTTGTAACTTTAGTGTAATCTCCTGAAATTTATCTTAAAAGCTAGAGGTCTGACCTGAAGTAGTCTATTGTTCCTCATCTGAGTCACAATGCAATCCTTTACAACCTGAGCTTGCACAATAAATAGCAGGAGTAGAAACTTAGACTCTTAGAATCATAGAATGATTGGGTTGGAAAGGATCTGTAGACATCATCTAGTCCAACCCCTCAGGTACATCTTTCACTATCACTTTGCTCTAAGCCCCATGAAGCTAACCTAGAACAATTCCAATGATATGGCACCTACAACCTGTTCCACTGTCTCATTACCCTCATCGTAAAAAATTTCTTCGTTATGTCCAATCTAAATCTATCAGTTTAAAAACACTGCTCCTTGTCCTCTCATTACAGACCTTGGTAAAAGGTCTTTTTTATAAGCTCTCTTTAGATACTGAAAGCATGCAATATGGTCTCTCTGGAGCCTCCTCTTCTCCAGGCTGAACAAGCCCAACTATGTCAGCCTGTCTTCATAACAGAGGTGCTCCAGCCCTCTAATTACCTTTGTGGCCTCCTCTGGACCCTAACAGGTTCATGTCTTTCTTGTACAGAGGACTCCAGAGCTGGATGCAATACTCCAGGTGAAGTCTTGCAAGAGCACAGTAGAAGGGGAAAATCTCTTTTCTTGACCTGCTGCCCATGTTTCTTTTGATGCACCTTACAATTGGCTTTCCGGGCTGCAAGTGTGCATTGCTGATTCATGTCCAATTTTTCAATTTTCCACCTACTAGCAGACCCAAGTTCTTCACAGGACTTCTTTCAATCCATTCATGCTTCATTCTGTCCTAATACTGGGGTTGCCCCAGCCTAGGTGCCAGACCTTGAGGTTGGTCCTGCTGA
>NW_009936988.1:26133-55686 GCF_000696875.1 Nestor notabilis
GTTCACACAGACCTCTTCCTCAAGCATGTGAAGTTCCTCTGGATGTCATCTCTTTCCTTTAGTGAATCAACTGCACCACTCAGCTTGGAGTTGTCTGCAAACTTGCTGAGTGTGCACTGTCTATGTCTTTGATGAAGATATTAAATAGTATTGGTCCCAATATTGATCTTTGAGGGTCACCACTTGTTCCTGTTTTCCACTCGAACATTGAACATGACTCTTGACTTGGCCATCAGCCAATGCCTTAGCTAACAGTCCAAACAGTTTAGGTCTTGATAATTTAGCAGCAAGAATACCATTGTGGACTATATTTAAGACCTTATGGATGTCTAAGTAGATAACACCTGTATCTATTACCTCATCCACTGATGCAGTTGGTTTATTGTAGAAGGTTTATTGCCCTCAGTCTGAGCCTGACATTGATGAATGTCAAGAGATGTGCTAAGGGTTTCCGTACCTACTTAAACAGACAAGACAGTCAGGCAAGGACTAGAGTTTCAAAAACATTTGCTCTTGTGTTTGCTGTCCCTTCTCTCCAAATCTTCAGACCCTTCCTTGCTCAGCACATCTCCATGCTCTCCCTGTGCTGCTTTTTTGTCTCTCTATCTCCAGGATTCTGACTGTACACCCTTAGCCTCTGCTCCTCTTTCTTGTACACCCTTTCTCCTCTCTACCTTCTCCATGATGTTTCAGGAGTAAGCACAAGATTATAGAGAATATAGGTAAGCTGTGGACAGAATTACAGCAGGTAAGGTAGGAAAATGCAGATACCTAAACAGTAACTTCCTAACGCTGGATCAGAAGCAGTGCAGGTCAACCCTATGTAGAGGCAAAAATAGCCGTATTTGCCTGTGCAACAGTGGTATAACCAGTCATTTCAAGCTAGCATGGGAACCACTAGATTTTGCATAGTGTAG
This sequence comes from Nestor notabilis, assembly GCF_000696875.1. NCBI lineage: Eukaryota > Metazoa > Chordata > Aves > Psittaciformes > Psittacidae > Nestor > Nestor notabilis. Next base: position 27,051 of record NW_009936988.1, read on the forward strand.
AAACTTCTTCATGCAGTATCCTGGAAATAAACTGCATAGGGAATAGATTTGAATGATTTCCTCAGTAAGATTGAAAATGTTTCAGTTTTAATTGTCCATTGGCTCTCTGAGAAGATAAGGCATGCCTAAGACTTAGGGAATAGTCATGTGTGAAAATTTGTTAACAAAACTATACCGAGGATGTGTAAAGACTAGTCAAAGAATTACAAGTTGGTCAAAACTGGTAAAATTTTCAAGGGCAAGTACATGATCCATCCCTAAAACTCAAACGGTTCTCACACATAAGAAGTCCCTGATCAAAAGATCAGACTCATGATCATTGTCATGGCAACAAGTGCAATACAGTGTGTAAAACTTACCTTCTGAGAAACTGAAACTTAAAATTAACAAAATCAGCTCCAGTCAGACAAGGAAATTCCAACCCAAGCAGTTTAATTTTAGCAAAGCTATGAACAATTTTAAAAAGTAACCTATAATGTAAAATGTTGGAATTTTCTTACACGTAACAGCTCTAACATGTCAAAAGATCTTAAGATATCCGAGCTTCCAATTTCTGTAGCACATTACTAAGGAACAATAATTTCTTTGATGCTGTACAAAACACAAATACTTTTTCTTCCACATCTTGAATCACAGTGAAGAATTTAACATTGTATTATTTGATATTTATTGCATCTCATTGTTTGTAGTATCTTGGGTAGAAATTTGGTTCAGAGAGAATCACTGACTCCAAAAAGATAAATAGTGTTTGTAGATTTTATGGCAGAAAAGAGTAATAAAGGTGAAAGCAAGGTAAAATTAGAATGAAAAATAAAAACAGTCAGTTGAATTAGAATGACATTGTACACCTAAGGGATATCACAGCAGATGAAAATATGAGAGGTAAGAAAGGCAGAAATTTAGTTTGGAGTATTTCACCTTTCTTTTGTGCATATCAAAGGTTTTTATAACTTTAAAACTAAAAAGAAGTGGATTAGCTGATATTACCACTTTTACATACAGGATAATTTTCACCAGTTTGTATTTGTATAACAGCAGAGGATCACATCAAACACTATTAATTCCTATATTTGATTGCACTCTCCTACTCTGAACCTGTTCACTTATCTGAGCCAAAGGTCTCCTCCAATATATAATTCATTATATTATAAAGTTTGTCTTTTTTAAAAACCAACACAAAATACACAGAGGAATTTGCATCCAATTCACCCTATATCAATCAGTTTAAGAGTAATTAAAAAGAACTTATAAAAAAGTGAAATTAACACTAACATTCAGCTCTTAGTAAGGTACTTATGTAATTTTATTTTTCTATGTTTTGAAGCAATTATAGAATAAATCTTTGGCCATTATTTTGTAACTGACTGAAGAGCTTTGTTTGAGAGAGAATAGAAGTTACATAGCAATTTTCCCTTAGGATATGCTAACTTGAAAATGGATATAATGTTCTTTTTTAAATAGAGGGGAAGGGATGAGAGTTCTTTTGCCACTAATTTCCCATACAGTTCTGTCTTTGTGAACATACAGAACAATTTAATTATGAAATTTGAACATTACATATGAAATCAGATTATTATACAACCAATCAATTAATAAATAGAAATTACTCTTTTTATGGTATCCATCAAGCCTTGCAGCTCATCAGATTTAAAGAAGTAAAATTAGCATCCTAAATAATTATGTCACACACATCAAATAAGCTTCTAGCGTGGTTGTAGTAAATGGATCCATGTTACACTCACAAATACCAGCATGAGAAGCTTCACTATACACTATACAATACAGCAAAAATCTTTGAGCATAGAAGCCTTGAATCATTGTCAGATTCTAGAGGGTGGATGCTTCTCTGACAATTAGCTTGAAGCCTGAAACAATACGAGAATAAATTGCTAACCCAAAGTCAGATTTCATGCTTTTCCTTTAGTGTCTTATAGGTGTATTCAGGTGTTACCTTGAATACAGTGAAGTTCAGTTGACGTTCATCATATAAATATGTATTTAGAGCTTAAGCAAATGAGGAATCTTCACCAAAAAGTGAATAACAGTAGGAATAACAGATATACCTGGTGTAGAAAACCACTGCAAGAAGAAAACCCACCTTAAATTCTATGCCAAAGATCAGGATTATTTTTTTAATTAGTGGCAGGAATCAGAGTCTTAATTCTTGATTTATTGAAACCAGAAATACTCTATTTGAAATAGAAAACTGGCTATAATTCATATGCTTTAAACATTTACATCTAGAAGGTAGTTAACAGTGGCTTGGACATCATGTGGTAACAATATTGTAGGGTAATTAGAATTTCAGTTAAGAATTTTCAGTTAATATTCAGGTATGTATTTGAAGGTTTTCACTTTAGAAAACATGACAATATCCACCTTTGGTTCTCTATCAAGACAGAGACAGAAATGGGCATTTTGAAAATAAGCTTGAGCAAAACTAGGTCTTATCAATCTAATATGTATAATTTAATATTAGCTGTCAGGAAACAAGCAACAAAAGTATACATCTGTTTCTTAAGCAGTACTTTTCAAGATCTATAATGGATCTACAGCGACAGAAATCTTTTTCAGAGAGTATCTGAAAATGTTACCAGAGCACATTTAAGACTACTAGCAGTGAAACTAATTTTACACACTATTTTTCATCTCAGTGCTATGACCAGAACTAATACCATAGCTAAACTAAAACATCTTCTCAAGGGCTTTAGGATATAAATGGTAACTTATTGTCTGTAGCTTCAGAGAACAAGTGTAACCCTTTAATTTAGCTGTTTCTAAACCTTAGTAAGTAATTTTGCAAAAGATGCTGTGGAGATAGCTTTGAAAAATTAGTGCAGCACAATGGGAATTGTTCCAGATTGATTTTTACAGAACCTAGGGGTGAAATGCTGGCCCCACTGACAACAGCAGCAAAATGTGTATTTAATTCCACAGGACCAGTTTTAGCTGAAGACTTCTTCCTTCACTGCATTGTTACAAAATAAGCAGTAAGAAAGTACATCTCACTCTCATCTATATCAAATATAAGACATCAAAACAGGGCAGATATAGAACTATAATTTAAAGGAAAAAGATAACTGTTTCTCTTTGATTTCTGGTGAACTTCTCAGTTAAGGTTAATTCTAATGGCTTTTTGTACTGAATTCAAGTTGTGGGCTAAGTTCTCACACAGTTAATGAAACTTTTGATTTCTTTAACTGCTCTCCAGATAATAAAGCATTTTTGCTGTTACAGAAAATTCAGTCAGCAACTCAGAGGTGAAAAACTCATTAACACAGTCATAAAACCCATGAGATGATTCTTTAAGAAGTTCTTATATCCAGACTTCTAGAAATCTAGGAAACAGCAAACCAACTGCAGGTTTCACCTTGTTGGTGTATGGTGTCTTAAGTCATAGATTAGGTCCAACAGCTCTAAAAAGATTCTATTATATTTCAGATCTAAAAAGAATAAAATTTACCTCAGTGTCATTTGAAATTTTCTGCTAAGATTTACTGCTGTAACTACAGTACTATGGCCTTTTCCTGAATTATGGAGCTAATATATTCCACACGTTCATAGTATTCTCTTTTTCAAATACAAAAAACCAAAACAAAACCAAATCAAACTAAAACAAAACAAAAAATACATCATACTTTCAGGTTTTTGAGGTAGAGTTAATTTCTGAAGAATTTGCCAAGATGTTCTGCAGATTTTTGCTGGTGGTGCACTTTAGTAGCAGAAGCAAAAAAAGATTTTTCAACAGTTTAGTGGAAAATCAATTATAAATTATGTGAGGTACCTCCAAAATTTTCCACAGAAATGGGAACACATCCATTCATTTTCTGTAAAAGAAAATGGCAAAGTTCCCTGCAAATTTCTTCCAATTTTTCACCTCAATTTTTAGCTAGACTCAATGATATTATTGTTTCATTTGGGCTTAAGACATCTTTTTGCAAGACAGTTTTGTTTGTTTTTCATGTGATGTTTTCCCATTTCACTTAGGTGCTAATTTTACGTAAGTAATGCCCATGAAATCTATTAACTACAGTCTTTTTGAAATTGGGTTAATTTTTGCAGTGAATACCACACAGAGATTTTGGATATCTGGACTGCACAGCTTGTTTGAATATTCATTAAAAAAAAAAAAAAAAGACTTCATGCAGTTTTTGTTGTTTTCTTTATCACAGTGTGGTGAAAAAAACCCACTAAGTTTGAAGGAAACAGATGAGAACTTCGTATTTCAAATTGCCAGGGAATTAGAAAAATATCTAGAAAATGGAATACATATATGTGCCTTGTCTGCCTGAAGAAATTATATTCATTCAAGTATCATCCATATATCCTATTAACATTCCTAGCCCTTTTTCATATAAATTAAAGTCCATTTTAATTGTAATTGGAATCCATACCAGCAAACCAAAAAATAATCTGCAAATGGAGGTCAATACCTCGTACACTGAGTCCTGGAGTTATAGAAATTGAAGTCTCTGGTTCTATCACTATCTCTAACCACCTCAGCTTGTATTGATGGGGTAATTTTAGAGCATGAAAGGTTCCACTTGGAAAGAAATCACAACACCCAGTCTCAAGATACATGGATGTACACTGAATATATTCATAGTATGAGTGCAAACTAGATATATTCCTTGTATGAAGGCATTCTAGAGATACTTCCATAAGGGATACAGCAACTATATCTTCAGTCTGGTAAGCACACCACTATTGCTAGTATGCTTACTATCAGGTTTTTTGAGAAGACAGAACAGTCACCCTAAATTAAAATAGAAAGAAAAGAAGGAAACTACTTAGGAAAGGATAGCTGATCTTGGAATCAAGCTTTAAAGAAATGAGAAGATAGCTCAACTGATTATTTTCTGCTTAAAAATAAGTTTCTATTTTGATTATTAACAAAAAAAAAAAAAAGAGAGGAAAAAAGTTATTATCGAAAGCACTGCTTTTTTCCCACAGAAACATAAGTGATCATTTAAAATACAAAACATGACAAAACTAGACTCCTTTCTCTCCCTCTCTCTATCATATGCAGATTCAGGCTTTGTGTCATAGAAAACAAAAAAAAATCCACACAGTTCATATGCCAAATTACTCCATATTTTGAAAATTAAATATCTGCATTGATAGATAATTAACTTTCAGCGTCACCAAATGAAAAGAATTGCCCTGATGCTTCACAGAATTTATTGATTCAAAATCAGTTCTCAAATCATGAGAAAATAAGTCTGCATACTAGGCCATGAACACAGCATAATGTTCACGGGTGGTAGCCTACTTCTACAGTTCCAAGTCTTTAGGGACTAAAGAGAACATGAACTGTCACATTCAGCTCATTCCCTCTAGCAAAAGTTAACAGCCTCCTCTGACTGAGGTTTTATTTACTGCACCCATTCCTTGTCTAGTGTAAACACTGTGGTTTTCATTGCCATCATCAAAGCTCATTGTTGTTTGAATACTCACACTTTGGGCAACTTCTTTTCAGTAATATTCCTCCAACACATGCATGTTAATTCTGTTCTGAAGAGAACAAATGTCATGGATATGCCTTTCTTCAGGAAAAAAAAAAAGGGAAAGAAGTTCTTATTAACTCCAGACATCTTTCATATTCCACCTTTTCTATTCCTCCATGTTGCTAAATCCAGGCCCCCATCATCTCAGATGGGGATTAGCTTTATCCAGCTATGGCCTACTAAGAATTTATCTAATCCAAACTACTTGCTTCTTTTGTCTGTATACAGTCAGAGTACATAGACAAGCATGATCAGAGACAGATTCATCCCAGACCAGAACAGAGGTTTTAGATGGCAAAGGCACATGCAGGGCCTAGATGTGAAGATCTGGAGGAAAGCCCAAACCAAAGGTTATGCTTGGGTTCTGGGGCTGAGTAAACAGATGAGCAATATTCATACTGATTAGAAAGAAGGTAAAAAAGATTAAAAGGGAACAGATTAAGAGCCTTCATTTATTAATAAAACATTTGAGGTAACATCTGGAAATTGATAGAAAGATCTTAAAGAGACAGTAATTAAACCCAGTAAAGTGAAGCACATTTTAAATTATCTAGCTGGAGAGTAACCTTAATTCTTTGACACTTTTTTTCAAATTCTATTTTTATTTTCATATAAAAATAATATGGGGTTATTATAATAATTATCATCACTGCACAACTTCTACAAATCACCTCTCTCTTCCAGCTCTTTTCTATTGATGTTCAACACACAGCCATTTTTAAGACCTGGAAAAGAAGTTCATGTGGCTTTCAGGAAAAAATGTTTTGGTTCTCTGCTAGGCAACAGTATATATAGTTTCTCTTAATGTTTTTATTCAATCACTGTAACTGGCATGTCTCCCGTGTCCTACCACTGAAACAGTGTCATTAATCTGGAAAAGGTCAGCCACAAAGTAAAATTTTAAATTGAGTTAAGCACAGTTCAGTTATTCTATAAAAAAAGTGGGGCACATTCAGCACACTGAAGATCCATCTAACCTTTCTTTTATATTTCCTCTTCACAAAATCGTCACGGATTGTTGTGTCCCAGAGTGTCTTTGCTACATCATTTGAGTATAATGCACCTCTAATCCACTGTTTCTTTCAGTGATCCTATTTCAGTCTCAAAACCTTCAAATGACACATTTTTTTGGTAAGGAGCCTTTTATTTTCCTCCTATCCAGGAGGAGACAAGGCCTGTGGTTTCTTTGAGATGATTTCTGAAAGTCTCACTTCAGGGAGGAACTTCTGTCCATGTTCTTACCGGGACAATGTCAGGACTAGTAAATGCAGAATCATCTGTAACAGTGCTAATTACCATCTATTGAGAACAATAAAAGCTTCAGAGAAAAAAATTCATAAAGCAATGAAGAACTTCTATGCAGGAACTAGAGAATCTTTAAGGTCCCTTCCAACTTAAACTACTCTACGATGATTCTGTCAGGCAGGCAATCATCTTCTATGTGAAGAACCCATATAGTATTGGGAAAGCCTGATTAAATTACTTCAAATCTTTTCACCAGTCTCATCTAATACAGACTCTTGTCCTGTGCTGGAATATATGATGCCAACTTTTCATCCATAAGTGTTGGTACAGATAGTTTTAAGATCACGATCTGCCAGACTGCTTTAATCTAATCAAATCAGTATGGGTTATTTCTCAGAGAAATATGAATCACCCTTGGCAACTGTGGTTGATTATCCTGACAGCTTCCTTGAGTCCGTGAACTTTCCCCTTTCCCAGTAACTTTAGTACCAGTAGAAAATGTTCTTTTATTGCATTTTTTTGCAGAAAGATAGTTTCTGGAAATCTTCTAAAAATATTTGTTAAGTTTTACAGCATTAATATATTAATATGATGCTCTGCACATGCAATACCTCCAAAGTATTCCAAAGTATGGGTTTTGGCTTCATTCTTCAATATACCAAGCTCCATGAACTACAAGACAATCTCATAATGCAGAATATCTTCATTACCAGAAGAATTTTAGTAAAATTAGTTTCTTAATGTAGTAAATCACAGTAGTATTAATAATTTGTTTTAACATACACTTGCATTTTTTCTCAGCAAAATATGGATCAGCTTTAACCTGGAAAGTTTATAATGCTGAGTAAAGTCTTAATGAGTGATTGTTTACAGACTGTATTATACATACATACTTCCGTTCGAATTTATCCCTAGAAAAGGAGATGGGAAGGTGAAGGCTTAAGATTCATTCAGTCTGTTACACATAGCATTTCCATTGATATCAAGAGAGTTTTGTGTGAAGACTGAGTCACTAAGTTATTTCTAAAACTCAAGAATACACTTTTATTTTCAAATGTAAAGCATAGTACAGGTAACATTTGACCATTCTGCATCAGGCTAATACTGTTTCAGCTTCTTGAAGTGGCAGGAAAGCTAGCTTTCGGTTAATGTGACACTGATCATTACTGCTCGATTATCCAGTTCATAAAACAATATTTGCAGTCAGCCTTAAAAGAGACAGATTCTAGCACATCCTTCAATTAGACACTTGGCAAGATGCCCATTACGACAAATTATATCCTATCAATGTTTTCATGAAATAGAAAACAAGTCGAATGGTAATCTGTCAAAACAGGTAAGCAGAGATTCTTCCAGGTATTGCTTTTCCACATTGGTTAGCTACCCGGCCCAACCTGAAGACAGCTTTAATCTGAATTAGGTGTCAAAATCAGAAGTGGTTCCCAAGGCAAGTCTGGCTCTTCCTCCTACTGCTTCTTCTCCCAGGTACTATATTACTGACCCTTGGTTCACCAAGCAGCTCCTTTGTCTTCCTCTGTGTCATCTCAGACTTATTACCTGAAGACCACTATTTCCTCCATGTGAGGAAAGGCCCAATCCTCATCCTTATATCCCCATCTCTTCCACCACTATTGAATATTGCTTTGACAGCAACCATGCTAAAATTTGGTTCATAAATTTCTTCTTGTGAATTATTCAGTTGTTTATGTTCTGCATAACCAAAAAAGGAATGATGGGGAGAGGAAGAATACTAGATGAACACTTTAATAAGGCTTAAAATTTTCACAATCCCAAAGCAAACACTAATTGTCTTTAATTACCTTCCAAGAAGAACACTTCTAGACATTAAGCATACTTCTATTCCTAGATACACAAACTGCTGTTCTAGCATAGTCTGATACAATGTGAAATACTTTTTTTTCCATAAATATTTAACAAATCTAGAAAAGCACAATAGTAGATAATGAGCTACACCAGTAAATCCATGAAAAGTAGGATTTAGTCATTAGATTTCATTGCTTCTTGACTTTTCAAACAGATTATCTAAAAAGCATAGCCTACCACTCATCAGGAAAGAACAACCACATCCTAAAACTGAGATGGAAAAGTATGTGGGGATGTTATTCCAATAAGAATTTAACTGGATTTTTTTTAATTAATTTACAAAAATAAGTTAGCTCCATCACCATCAAGATGAACAGGTTTCGGTTCTCCTTGGAACTCCTGAAAGGTATATGTGGATAAAGAAAGAGTTACTGTGATTATAAGTACCAGTATAATATTAAAATGTTGCTTATATTACTTAATTCAAGAAGGATAATTGTAAATTATATTTAAATATCTCTCCCATATGAGCTAGATATTGAAAAAATTCTTGCTCTGGAATAGATACACTCTCTAATGCAACTTTTGCTTACTTTACACATCACAAAGCAATAAATGTGATAAAAGTTCCAGTATTCTGAATAATGACACTTGTATAAATCAGGCTGGATTTGCCCCTGAAGTTTGAATGAAATAAATCCCAGAAGGACAAACAAAAATAATTTACTAAAGAACATAATTATCAGTCAATAGTGATAAATCTGCCTTAGTTTCCAGTGTATACTTTAGTAGCTGTACATACTAGTTTATCTCTCTTCATAAAGCTAGATGTTTCCTTTAAATTCAGTAAGAACTGTGAATTTCCTAAAAATACTTACATAACGTACAAGAAAGGGTTGAGGAAAAAGTAAAATCCCTGTGAGCTGAAACTTAATAGATTACAGTTGGTTGCTCCAAACTGTTAGTGGTTAAAAACATTTTGAAAGTGCAGTGTTATTACACTATAAGTCAGGTTTTCTTTCTTTTTTTTGTTTTTCCTCTCCAGTGTAATTTTTCACCAGGAATCGCCACCTTGAGCAAATCTTACATTAACCCAAATGCCAGATGTTGATTTCTCTAAACTGTTTTTGTGTGACTGCTTTTCCTGAAGTACCATGGAAACCATAAGCCCAGTTTCAGGGTTAAAGAGCACCCAAAGTTCCAGTTAAATTGGTGGTAGCTGTGGATACTGGGCAGCCTTTAAAAACAAGTTATAAGGCAATGCTGGTGACATAGAGAAAGTAGCCCTGGAAGCTCCTATTAAGAACACCCATTGACTCATCCAGTATTTCCTTACATGAAAGCTTGGAAAACTGCTTTCTGTTCTCAAATCTTAGGAGATGCTGGGACTTAATTTATGGATTTTGCTAGTTTCCATCTCACAAATACATTTATGCATTTTAAAGTAAATTAAAACTATCCTCTATGTTTGTGTGCATTTATGTGTGCTTGTATGTATGTACATACATGCACACACATTTCTGCATATTGTATTTTCAGACAGCAAACACAAAATCCTTTTGCTACTTACAGTCCAGCCCAAATGAACAGAGACAAGATGCATGTAGATATTTTAATATCTTTGACAATAATAAAGATTATTTATCTCCTCGTGAAGCAGCAGGACAACCACCTTACTACTACTCACCTGCAAAAATATCACCACTGTCAATTTGGTGAGGTCTTACAACTTGAGAATCTCGGCAGATGTCCCCTTTAGTGGGATGTCACCTTATTTTTGGCAGACTCACAGTCTTGTGAACTTTTGCTGTTCTCAGTAAAACCATACAGGTGGAACGCTTAAGTTTAATGTAGCTTGCAAAATGTTACTAGAAGCTATTTTCTCAGTCTGGGATTGCCAGAGCCCCATGCATACTTATGCTAGCCACCAAAAAAGAAACAAAGTAGAAGAAATAGGTCTGGTAACATGTGGTTTACTATGACAACTTCATATGCATTTGGAATTCCCCCATATTAAACAAAACAGCTTGACTCCTTTGCATTGTCAGAAAAATACAAGGAAGTGATAAAAGGGGTAAGTACGTGGACCTCAGAAAAACTGAGAAAAACTAGTGTCCCATAAGGTGAGAAAAAATTAACACTTGATCTGCCAAATGTCTACTATTATATTTCACAACTCTTTCAAGACCAAAAAGTCATTGTTTCTCTCACTTATTACAGATGTTCTGCAAAGTTAAAGCTACACCAAATAAAAAAAGAGCAGCTTTGTACTAGTTTATGTTAATGAAGAAAAAAACAAACACCTTCAGACAGCTGCAAAAATGAAGCTTTTTTGGGTGCTCCTTAATTAAATTAGACAGTATTGAGTGGAGACCCGAATCTGTGTAAAAGGGATTTCTCCTGAAAATATAGCCCTTACACAATATTCTAAGCAATCCTTTCTAGCCAGTGGCTGGCTATGGGTAAATTCTTCCAGCTCTTTTGAGAACAGGCCTGAAAATCACAGCCTCTAAAATCTCGTCTCAATCTGCTTTGAAATGCTGACTTACACCTTTATGAAAAGATAAGCAACCAAGTAATTTGCTAACAACAGTTGCCTTTCTAAAAGGAAGTCAATATTTATTATTGAGTTTCTGGATATACAACAAAAGCTTTTGAGATACTGCAGCAAAGTTTTTTGGTAAGACATAACTGATTAGCTGTTCAAGATTTTTTGATCTCTCTGTCTCTGGAATACTTCCTTTTATCCAGCTTCTCTCTGTGGCCATACACATGCTGTATGAATGAATGCTGTATGAATGTGAATGTTACAGTTTATACAGTGGTAAAGTAGGATTACAACATTCTTGTCCACTCTCCCCTCATTCTTATCTCAACTACTTATGGCACTGCACTGTAAACAGATCATTGAAACAAACAAAAAATGGCCACCCATAAAGCTCTATTAACACAACAGAGGGTGAAGTTCCATACTTTTCCAGTCTAACTCGTATGCTGATTGACAAGCAAAAAAATAGCAAAAAAGGTAGTGAAAATGATCCATCTGCAGCGAGATCAGTTTACTGAGCTGACTTACTGAACAAATGGTCTTTTCCTAAAACCTGTAAAGGGGAAGTGCAGGACAGGAATATACAGTCAGAAGGCTGAGAGGTGAAAAACTGCTGTTTCAGTGACAGCAATCATTCATGTTGCACTGAAGTGACCACAAAATCACTCCCCTGAGAGGAAAACAGTCTACGGCATAGTGGCAGGGAAAGCTTGGGTTTTGAACTTCCTGTTCTCTGCTTCTATAGGGACACAAGTAGTACCCATGGATTCTTCAGGATCTTCTCCAGTTGTTCTTCTCACTCATTTTTCTCCCTTCATTCCTCTGTTTCTCATGAAACTGGGTTCTATCCAGACAGGAGAAGATCCATCATCTTCTTCCTCAAATAAAAAGCAAATAGGTTTGGTATATATTTTGTTGTGCAGGTAGTCAATCCTGCACAGGATTGGTATAGCAAGAAGAGGAATTTTTCTTTTTTTTTTTTTTTTTTCCGAAATAAAACCCACTCATGTACATATGTGGGAGAAAGAACATTCTGCTGGAAGTCATATTACTTCCAGCAACGGAGTTCAGGTCTGTGACCTGAGCAGTCATTAGGAGGGAGGACTTCAGCACAGGACTTATGACAACATCCTTGTGTAAACATGAACTTATTTTTCTGTGATGTAATGTTACTCAGGCAGCTTAGGCCTATGGTTTTAATATGAAGACATATTAGAGAGCACTTTTCTGTAGACATAGGCAGACTTTTGTCATTGTGAACGTAGCCCGCAGCACTAAAATGTTCAAACATAGAATAGAGCAGCTATGGAATCAGCCAAGGAAAATCAAATTAAAAGACAAGAAAATAATTTTGAGTTTAAAAAAGCACCTTTTTTCATTAAGATCAGGTCTTTTAATATGAATAAAAAAGAAAGGAGAAAAAGTAGAAAGAGATTTTTGTTCATTTGTTCACCTTTAACATTCAGAAGGGCAAAAAGTCTACAAGCTGGATGTGGTGTTGACATAAGAGGTAGCATTCTAATTAACATGAAACACCGAACTTTTATTGGAGAACAAGAGCAATGGAGTGCAGAACGGTGACTTTCTGTTTAAAATATTTGGAAGACAGGCTCACACTATGACCTGCTTCCAGTTTCCAGTGGTATTAGGGATGAAGCCAGTATAAATCCAGTTGTCACAAAAGAACAAGTTATAGTATATATTAAACCACAAAAAAATACTTTCAAATAACATTAAGAGTATGACTTAAACCCACAAAAGCTAGGAAATTCAGAGTTAGGGCTGCAACTCTGTCCTTAACTCACCTCATTTTGTTTAGGTATTATAGCAGATATGAAGAGAGCGACATGAAACATGATGGTTTTGGTTTACAAGGGTTAGCACAAAATTTGGTATTAATCTCTGCTAGGTAGGATTTGCCAGTTAAGCTAGAGCTGACAAAGCCTTCTCATGGAGTTCAAGATTATATGATGAATAAACCAGATCTCTGCATTAAATGTTAATAATAGAATACGTGTCCCTTTACCTGATTAACATTGCGATCCATGTTCCTGTACATCAGCTGTTTAATATCTTTTGGAGACATTCTATTTAGTTGACAGTTTAGTTAGACATTTGATGCTTAGTGGGCTAACGTGCGTCATGTGTCTAGGTCTGGACTGAGTGAGCAGGTGATCACAGTGGTTGATATTTGAACATGTTTAATTTAGCAGCCAAAATATGAATGCAGCTAAATGGATGGATAACTAGCAATGAATACCTAACGGAGAAAATGTGATCATTTGATGAAAGCAATGATATTCAACGAAAAGGACACTTATGAAGAAATAATAGGATAAGAGATGAGCTCAAGAAGCAACTAAAGCAGAAAATTAGCTACAGAAGTGAGTTGAAGATTTTTCTCAGACACCCGCAAAGATTATGTCTTACATCAGTTTGAGCTGAAGTTGTGAGGAAAGAGAAACGCAAAAACATACACGTTTCATTTAGCTTTACCTATGTCTTCTGCTTGCTAAAGTGAAGAGTGACTACTTTCTGGAATACTCAAAGCATTTGTATGATTGCTACCATGAAAACATGGCAGTTGAAAAGTAGATGTATTTACATAAACAAACATACTTTTTTGTCAACATAAGGGTACCTACACAGGGGTTTTCATAAGTCAGGCGACTTGTAATTTTTCTACACTCCCAATAAAGTAATTAAAAAAAAATTTACACAGGCTTCATATTCTATGTTATTTTTCAGGAAGTCAGTAACAGCTGGTTTGGGTCCAGTGGGTACCGTGACGCTGTTTGTCCCTCCACTGGATTTTGCAGGAGCATGTTAGTGACTTTGTCATAGCTGAATCATGTAGTGACTAATTCATAAAGTTCATTTAGGTATTGATTCATTCTTTACAAAAATCTCAGACCGTGAGTTACTTTAAGGTTTCCCAAAATTTCTTGAATTTGCAATGAATTTCATAACTTACTAAGTTTCAAGTAATTCCATGTTTCTTGATGCAAGCTTCATTGCTTCTCATAAAATACAGTAAGCTGTGATTCTGTGCTTCTTTTCAATAGCAATATATGAGGATCTGAATAATAGCTCCATACTTCTTGGGTAGAAATTTGGATTTTAACTTCCAGACATAGCATAGAGGTTTAACAAAACTAACTGATACACATGGGATTCACTTTTTTCAATTCATCAGTGTTATTTTGAAATTGTGGTGATTATTAAGGTACATTTCTAAGGTTTGAGCTCCTTGCTCCTTAAATAAACTTAGTTCTTGTAAACATGATGCCATCTATTTAGAAAAATAACATAAATGAACTGAAAAATTTATTTTATTTGTCCTTCTGTTATCCATGATCAGAGTGAAGATGACAAAAGTACAAAGTGGTCGTCGTTCTCCCATTTTCATTCAGATAAAGTACAAAACCTACTCCTTCTAGTAAGTCCAGTCTCATCCAGGTTTCAGAGCTAGACTGAACTGTTGCCAATGAAAAGTTTTTTTCTTTTCATTTAAACCTATGGGTCTGCATCAGTTCAAAACCAAAATTTAGCTGAAACAGGCAGGCTTTACACAGTTTCCCTACCAGGAATTAATTGCCTTATATTTGCTGGAAATCCAGCCTATTTCACTAAAGGTTTACAGTCTTTATGAAATTCTATGTAAGACTTGGGGTTCATTTACCAAAAGTTTCTTACAAATGCCACAAAAGAGATAATTTTTTAACTTTTTTAACTTTAAATCTACACTGCAGGCATATAGACAATCAGTTCACTGGTTCAAATTGAACCAGTTGAAATTTTGTGACAGTTTATGTGTATCTTTTTATCCTCCTTCATATACAAGGCAATATAACCTTTTTCCTTAAGACTTATACTAGGATTTATTAATATATGACTAACTGGTTGAGAGGATACACAATTTCAGCTACCAAGACTGCAAAAAGCTTCTATAATTTCAGCCATGTGCCTGAACATTCATGTTGGATGACCTTATATTTGCTTTGAGCAGAAAACATCCTCCCATGCTGAAACAGTTGCTCTGCTGATGAATGATTTTTTCTTAAGCTAGTGTGACTTCGTGGTGAGTCTACAGCCTGACCATGCTGAACCCAATTTGTACATGGCAGTATTTTGAGGAAATCACGATCACAAATGTTATTTAAAAACAGATCTCAAATCAATTCCTTATAGAATCATTTTCACGTTCAGTAAAATTAGTTTAAATGAACTACATTCAATCTGTCACCTTCCACATATGAAAATATTTTAACTTTTAGTTTCAATCAGTAAGTCACCCTCCAGCCACACTGTTCAAGTCACAGACGGCAAAGGCAGGCACTGAGAGAATGAAGAACTGCCCACTGTAGGAGAAGATCAGATTTGAGATCATTTAAGGAACCTGAAGGTGCACAAGTCAATTGGACCTGAAAAGATGCATCTCTGGGTCCTGAGGGAACTGGTGGATGAAGCTGCCAAGTCACTATCCATCATATTTGAGAAGTTGTGTCACTCTGGTGAAGTTTGGTAAAGGGGAAACATAACCTCCCATTTTCAGAAAAGAAAAAATGGAAGACCTGAGAACTACAGGCCAGTCAGGCTCACCTCAGTGCCCAGCAAGATCATGGAGAAGATCCTTCTTGAAACTACGCTAAGGCACATGGACAATAAGAGATTGATTTGTGACAGCAACATAGATTCACTAAGGGCAAATCGTGCCTGACAAATTTGGTGGCCTTCTATGATGGCGTCACAGCATTGGTGGATAAGGAAGAGTGACTGATATCATCTACTTGGACTTGTGCAAGGCATTCAACACTGTCCCTCTCAACATCCCTGTCTCTAAATTGGAGAGACTTGGATTTGTTGGATGGATCACTTGATGGATAAGGAATTGACCGGATGGTCACACTCAAAGACTTGTGGTCAACAGCTTGATGTCCAAATGGAGATCAGGGACAAATGGTGTTCCTCAGGGGTCAGTACTGGGACCAGTGCTGTTCAACATCTTTGCCAGGAACATGGATGGTAGAATCAACTGCACCCTCAGCAAGTTTGCCAATGACACAAAGTTGTGTGGTATGGTTGGCACACAGGAGGGAAGAGATGCCACCCAGAGACCTTAATGGGTGTGAGAGGTGGGCCTGTGCAAGCCTTGTGAAGTTCAACAAGGCCAAGTACAAGGTCCTGTACCTGGATTGGAGCAATCCCAGGCACAGTTACAGGTTGGGCAGAGAATGGATTGAGAGCAGTCCTGAAGAGGACTTGTGGGTGTTGGTTGACGAAAAGCTCTACATGAGCCAACAGTGTGCACCTGCAGCCCAGAATGCCAATCTATGGTGGGCTGCATCAAAACGAACATGACCATCAGGTTGAGGGAGGTGATTCTCCCCCTCTGCTCTCATGAGACCCCACTTGGACTACTGTGTACAGCTCTGGGGCCCCCGACACAGAAGGGATGTGGACCTGCTCGAGTGAGTCCAGAGGAGGGCTACAAAGATGCTCGGAGGGCTGGAGCGCCTCTCCTATGAAGACAGGCTGAGACAGTTGGGCTTGTTCAGCATGGAGAAGAGGAGGCCCAGGGGAGACGGTAGAGCAGCTTCCAGTGTCTGAAGGGGGCCTTTAAGAAATCTAGAGAGGGACTTTTTACAAAGACATGTAGTGACAGAACCAGGGGGAATGACTTTAAACTGACAAAGGGAGCTTTAGATTAGAGATTAGGGAAAAAATTCTTCCCTGTGAGGTGGTGAGGCACTGGCACAGGTTGCCCAGAGAAGTTGTGGCTGCCCCATCTCTGACAGTGTTCAAGGCCGGGTTGGATGGGGCTTTGAGCAACAACCCGGTCTAGTGGGGATATCTCTGCCCATGGCAGGAGGTTGGAACTAGATGAACTTTAAGGCCCTTTCCAACCCAAACCATTCTATGATTTAACTTGGGAATATGTTCACACCTGCCACCTGAAAGTCTGTTAAATTCAGAATTCCTTATAAGCCCTAAGTGCAACCAGTGTTCCTTGAAAGGGCTGCAAATATTCTGAACAAGCCATGACCCAGTTTTCAGCAAAGTTGCGCCAGCACAAACTATTTTTGTGTTTAAATAAAAATAACAAAAAGGCACATTTTTGCATAGTTTCAGCACAAAATTGAGGGGGCAGAAGGGGAAGAACTGTGGGCTGAGATGAGTTTCACTTTACAGTTTTGGAACAACCAAAACTTAAAGTAAAAAGAAAATGGTGAGTGCATAGAACCACAGGAACCAAAACCAAAGAAAAGGTTGGAATGGAATGTTATTACAGCTTTTATATCTATCAGGGTAGCTAGGTACCATCTGGCCCCTATCGCAATAGTATTTGAATAATATATTCTGTTGCGATTGTTACATGCAATTCTCACTAGTGAGACTATTACTGGAATAGTGTGCTCAGTTCTGATACCCACACTTTTAAAAAGATACTAAAAAATCATGTATGGGTGAGGAAAGCAACGTAAGAATGAATCATAGTGTCGAAAATTAGTCCTAGAATGACAGAACAGAAAAGCTCAGTCGAGTTTATTTGTTCAAGAGAAGGTGACTATGTGACCTGATAATAGTTTATTAGTGATTAAATAAGAAGACTTGATAGGGTTTTTGTTGATTTTTTTAAAATAAAAAAGATAAATATAAACAACTAATAACTAGAAACTGGATCTTGACAAATTGAGAATAAAAATAATATGCATCTTCTGAATTATAAAGATAATAACCAGTGACTTACAAGTGTTATGGCGAAATTATTGTCCACTTGAAGTCTAAATAAAAAAGAAATGTCTTAAACCATTTTTCCTAAATCCATGAAAAGGGGCTGAGCACTAAGGTTATTAAGAAAAGATTTAGAATAAGATTGTGATAACCTCAGTCGCAATGCAGTGAAAAACAGAATGGGAAAATTTCCTATCAATGTCGGTATATGAGATCAACAGATGACAATGCAAGTTGAAATTTTCTATTCCTCTGAAATTTCTAATTTTTGGTTTTTTCATTTTGGTCTAAGTTCCATCAAAGTTAATACATTTTTTCATGCTGACTTGGAAATTCATAGTGTAAGTTAAATATGAGACCTTCTGAAAATCTTACCCTTAGTGTCACAAAAGCTTCCATTTGACAAGGAGCTGTCTGTTTTTCTTCTTTACATTCTTTTAATAATAAATTCTTTAAGTAATAAAGATTCTAATAATAGTTTTTCCATAAGATGATACTTTTGCTTTGAAAATAAAATAACAATGCATGCAGCCAGATTAGAAGCCTTACAAAATAATCTTTGAAGCCATACTTCTTGCAGCACTATTCCTTTCTTCCAGAAATATTCTAGTTCATATTGTTTACTGACTGTCATGAGCAGAAGTAGAAGGAGAAACCCCTGCTTTATCCATCACTGAAATGCAACCATCATTGAGTGCAGCACCATAAAATTTCCCAGTGGTTTGTTCATTTGAAATTAAGAAGAATTTGAGGTAGTTAGCTGGATTAGCAATCATTTTGCAAGAATATGCAAATTATTTCCAACTAGATTTTGGTTTTACTGAAAAACAATTAACAATTTTACTCTTGCTTTCCTAGAATGCAGCAGTAATAACTCAAAACCAAACCCTCAGCTACTGTAAAAGAGGTGCTCTGCATCATCAGCAGTTGAGAATATTAAATCTATCTGAAGCTAGAACATAAAAGCTCTTTTAGAAGAGAGCTGTTAAATGACCCATTTTTAGACTCAGCTCCTCAGGATTAAGATGGCTTTCCCTGTATGTCTTACAATGAGACTAATGAAGCTACTAGAGGTTAACATGGGACAATGATTAAAGTTATGCAGTCAATTGAACAAAAGTTCCTCTCAAATTAGTGGGAGTTCTGCTATTACGAGAACTTGGCCTCATAATAGAAGGCGCTACTCTAATTAAGTTATTCAGTTTTAGCCCTAAGCATTCATCTTCCTTAGTGGAGTGTGCCAAGAAAACTAAAAAACTAAGCAGCAATGAAGCAGTATTAAACTTTAAGAATGCTTTGCACTGACACAGGGGGAATCTCAGAGCTATTTTAAAACAATGGCATGATCCACAACTGGAGCCAGCGAATTCACAGTATATGAAATTTTCAGATGTATTTTTCATTGGGACCATCCTCTTGTTATCATATGCTGTTCTCATGCCTCATGCTCCTATACATAGTTCTTAACCTAGCCACCTAAATCTCACTGAAGTTACTGTGAGTTACATGCCAAAGGTTGTAAATGCCCAGCTGGAAATTTAACTGTTTATTTCTTACATATTACTCAATTGCAGTTAATATATTTCTACCTTTTATATTTAAAACATAATTTATTTAATTGAACTGTATGTTAACATTACTGCTTTGGGCTCAGTTCAATGAATACTTAAAATCTGTCTAATATTTATTATGTAGATAGACCTCTGATTCATTTGGTCCATAATACATAACACCAAACAAAGCATGACAAAATTACTATACACAGTTAGATGTCAGATTTAGTTTAAAACCAAACAAAAATACTTTAAAAGCTCTTAGAAACAATTATTTCCATTTTGCAAGGATTTTTTTCCCTAGAATTTTTGTTTTTTTCTAAAAAATATTTTCTACTTCTTGAAATCCTTATAAGTCATTTGCATGAGACAGAACAGCATGCTTGACCACCTTATAGTCATACTTGTTTGTTATTAACTCCTCTTGGTGTGTGGGGAGGAGTTACTATCATTCTTCTGGGCATATATGGTTTTGTTTGTTTATTTTTTTACACAAGGCATGTACAGGCTTTTAAATTCAGGGAAATATGCTGATCTTGAATAGGAACAATGTAAACTCCCACCTGAGATCTCCATCTAATGGAGAATGTAAAATGGAATGGATGATTACCCTTTAAGAATGAAAGTAATGGCAATTCTCACTTTGGGTGTTTGACTTTGAAGAAATGTCTATGGTTTTAAAACAGCAAAGTAGGAAATTGGTAGCATCCACCAAGTTGCACTATTTTGGTACCCACATATCATGAGTAGGGCTGATGTGTCTTGGTGCATGGCACAGACCGCTATCACTTAGAAAAGGAAGGCAGCTAGTAGTTGATTGTTCTTACTGGTTGCCCTTGCCTTCAGCCCCATTTATTCCCAGCTGCAACACAAATTTGCCAACCAATTCGAGTCTCTCTCTGAGCAATTCTCCTTGATTAACCAGTCCTTGAGTTTACTAGGTTAGATAGTTAAGGTTTTTGATTAGTTTCATTAACAATGTATGTGTTATTATGCGAGTACTATTCTGAGGAGGATTAATTTTTTATTTACTCAATAGAGCAAAGTAAGCATTTCTAGAGCATGGTTAATCCTTCTAAAGACATGTTGAAACAAGTCCCAATCTAGAAATTCAAGTAACATTTTATTGATGATTAAAGGGAATCTAGGCGGTCAGGTCAGTTTTCAGAGTTTAGATTATGGAAATCTAAAGTTAAGTAAAATTAATTCCATTCTTCAGGGCCAAATTATATGTGCAAATCAAGTGGTCTGTACTTCAATAAAGGAAGTACAGGCATACAAAAAATCCCTATGATTATCCCTAATAATTTTCAAGTAGCAGGTAAGCTTCGCTAGTGGAATAATCAAAAGTTGTTGACGCTTATCATGTCATATCCATATGACCATGTCATATGACCATGTCATATCAACTAATCTCTATACTAATAGACTTTTGACTGAATGGAAAGATTAGTTATAGTCTATGGAAAGGTGAAGAGGACATGGCTGCTAGCATGGCTGCTAAGATAATTTCAGCTGCTGATGATAAATGTTCGCATTCCCTGTCTCTGACATAGGCAAGCCGTCTTATTCCCAATCCTGTGCTAAGATCTGCATGGCTACAGTCAGCCAAAAAGTTAGTAGTCTTTATCTGGATTAGTTCTCTAAAAGTCAAGAAACAGGAATATGCCACCATTGTCTGGGGATAGGTGAGGTCACCACTTTTGGCAGAAGCATCTACTTAGATCATCTTCAAGTGATTGTGAAAGTGCAACCTTAGCTACATGCAGAGAGCTAATTCTCATTATCTTCTCTATTGCCACAGCATGTAACCACTCATTCTCAGATTCCTGCTAAAATGCAATGTAAAACTCAACACTGAGTGTCATTTGTTAGTGTCTGAGAAGTCATCTGACAACTGGGGAAGGACCAAAAGAGCACTGAAGAGGTAAAAACCTTGGTGCTCAAGAGTAAACAGAATCAGATCAGTGGAAATGTTCATTTTTAAGTGGGAAGAAGTTAAGTGAAAAAAACCTGCTGCCAGAACAACTCATCCTGAAATTTTTGTTCAAAACAGAAATAAAATAGATATTCAACATAAAGATCATGTTTTGACAAAGTTTATATTCCGTGCCACAAAGTACAAGGCTTCACATCTTCTCACTAAAAGAGCTGCACTTTTTTTTCTTGGTTTCTTATCAATAACTGGACTATTCAGAATAGAATTAAAAATAATAATAAAAAAATCATGTCTGAGGCAGAAACATATCACTGAAAAGTTTCTTCAAATAGTTAAAGTTTAGCTACTGAAAGCAAGGTTTTATAATGACACATATCTGAAAACTTCAGTACTAGGCAGTGTTTCCAGTCCCAATAATAATACTTTTATTGTAGAAACCTGTGTATGATAATTCTGGTGTTGAAGTGAAAACTGAGTTGTACAGCACATACTGACTTTTTTAGTGTTACAAGAGTGCCTACAGAAAAACACACATTGAGTGCTATGCAATAATAATAGCAACAATAATAAGCACATCCCATGTAATGCTTATCCTTACAAATAGATATGGGATACAGAACAACTGAAACAAATAGCCCTGTGGCCTAAGTATATAGAACTATCATGGTGCAGCTGCTTACGAACAAGTGAAGCTACACCTCAGAAATAACTTCTAACTTTAGCTCTCATGTCCAATATACAAAGATTAATTATTATTAGTTTATTTCACAGGACTCTTTAGACTGTCCAGTAAGGCACTATATGGACATACTGAAAACACAGGCCCTGCCTTCAAGAGCTTACAGGATTAAGTCTGACCTATTTATCATAAAAATGCTGCTCCAGATATTCATAGGCATTTGGTTGAAGTAGTGTTTCAACTGCATGTTTCTCAAGAACACATATCACTTCAAGAAATTCTAGGTTATATACTGGTAAAAGGAAATTTAGCACACACACCCCTCTAAGCCTGATGAGGGCCTAAGGACTAATCAAAACCACTACAGGCCTTTTAGCAATGACTTTGAATTAATCAAATCATCCCTGCTGTTTTTTGTTAATGTTTGGACAATCTAGCTTTTCTGCAGTATGCTCTTGCCGTTTGAGTAGAGGACAAGGAGCCAGAAACTCCTTGAGTTTTAATCCTGGCTCTGACACTGATTCGCTCTGTGGCTTTGGGCAAGCAGTCATTGTTCTATAGTAAAATGCTTGTATTGGCAAGATGATCAACTACTGTAGATGATCTAATAAAATTTTTCCATCTTTAATTTCTATGATTCTGTAATGCTAACAACGTAAGTTTCAGCCTCTCCTCTGAAGAGAGGAGATAAGTACTTACCCAGTTTTCCTGCGCACAAAGAAGGATTTAAGTTATAGGACACAGGACTTCACGGGACAGAAACTACAATGCATAATTAGTATCTTGTTTAGTATCTTGTTAATCAACAACACCTATAAGGACTGCATAACACAAGGCCAGATTGAACAGCCTCCTTTCCTCTCTACTAATCATAGTCCTAGCTAGAGTTTGTTGGAAAATTCTGCCTTTAGCAATTTGGGGACTCTTTTGGTGTATTTAGGCTATGTTTCACTAGTATGTTTCAGAAGAACCACCAGACTAGTCAATGGTGGACATTTTTTCTCCTGAGAAAGGTAAGGGAAGAGGGTAAGCACAACAGGGCAAAGTTCCTAGAGTGATGCTCATGCCAATGAATACAATGACACAGTCATTGTACAAATGCCTGCATTCCCCAGCTGTTATATCCAGCTCAGTAACACCCACTGTTTGCTGACTGAAGATGGAGATTCTTATGGGTGATTCTAAGTTGGCCTATAGAAGGGACTGCAGAATAAGAGCCCCAGAAATTCCAGTAATCAAAATATTTATTTGGAAAAGATTGCTATTAATTTTTCTAAGTCTAGAAAGACAGAAGATATGCAGTAAAATGGTCTGCACATATAATTAGCTTCATGTTAGCTTAGCTGCTTCATTCACTGTCCAAAGAACACCAGCCATAGTAAACATTGTGGTCTACTGCTATGGACCCTATTCTGCCTTTTCTATGTGTGTGTAAAAGAGTCAAAGGTAGGACTGCTGTTGACAATACATTATAAATCTTGCTTATTTGCTATACCACACTGGATGTGTCACATGGAAGGAGACAACAGAGAAAAGCAACTAGAATATTTTTCAGTGAAGGACAGTTACAAGCAGATCTACCTGAGGCCTTTTCATTTTCCTATGACAGTGAAAACTGCTTTTTCATGCTAGGCAATGCACAGTGGCAACTACTTATGGAACTAGTTGTTGATGAGTTCTGTCAATGTTTGGTAGGGATTTTAATTTTTTTAACAGGCTATATTGTTGCCACAACTGAATTTTTTTCTCAACCTACTTTCATTGATAAAGAATGTCACCTTGGTTCTTAGCTTAATTTCTACACATCATACCATTCTGCAGGGCCAGCAAGTAGTTTGACTTTATTCTCCATGTAGAAAACAGGAGTGAGCAATATACAGAATGTAGAGATATATAGAAATAGCTTGTTATTGTTACAGGAGGATATGGTGATCTGCAAGATGAATGCTGCAAGACAGTGATTCATCAAACTGGCAGGGGTAAATAGGGAGACAAAGATGATTAATGTCTCTCTCCAAGTTACAGTGCATTTTGGGGTTCTTAATGGTACGCCAATTACCCTTTGCAATCATGTGACTATCCTGACATGAAAATACTAACAATGATGATACATTGTTCTTATAAACTGAAATTCTGCCAAGTTAATTTTCAGTCCAGAAGAGATTTCTTTGCCATGCTCTTTTAATAGATTTATATGACTTGTGTCAATAGACACTTGCTGCCTTTTAGTCTGTAACAACATGACATTATCGTGAAAAATACATATAATTATTGTTACTTACAGCAAATACTGGTGGAGTTGTTAGGTTAAGCAATCAGGCCAACTACAGAGAAATGGTTGGTTAACCAATTATCACATTTTCTTAGAAATGAATGCATAAACCTCAAGACATACCGCAGTTAAAAGCTATTTCTGTCACTGGAAAACAACTGAAAGACATCTAGAAACCTCTGGAAAAGGACACCCTTCCCTCTGCCCCCCGAAAAAATTTACTTCATGCAAGTCACAAGAAAGTTATTATCCGAGCTAGGTCACTGACAAGAGATGTTATTAATGATCCCATTGAAATTATTAATGCATTTAACAATCACTTTGCAAACTATAATATTATATCCTGGGAGAATACTGAATCATGCTGGTTACTTGGATGAAGATCAAATAAGCTTAGGATGAAAAGATCAGACTCTGAGAAAGTTCAGAGTACTTTGTGATTAATAAAAATCAAATGCCAGAACTACTTGATTTGTATTTAAACCCACAAAAGAGCGTTGACTGGACTTTACCACATGATTCAGATATAGTAACTAGGCACACCTCTGCACACACAAAATGTTAACATTATTACAATATAAGGATAAGTCTACTTCTACAGTTATATGCAAATATGACACAGGAATATTGCATGCAGGTGATAACTTCAGTTCGCAAAACAGACCTTACTGTAATATTTTGGTAATATATAACTATTATGGCACTTTGCAGACAAGAATTTCTTAATCTTTTTGTTTACTTCCCAAGTAGTTTAATGATGAATAGCCTAAGTTTATCTGATCATATGACGTATACAGATTCTATATAGTATCTTACATCACATGGTAACACTTGCAGCCTGTTATTCTAGTAACCGCCCTGATTTAAGTGTAAAATATCTCATTAAATTTAAGATATGATATGAACAAGGAATAAGAATTTTTGGTATTAAATAAAAATGCAATCAGTGCAAAAAAGGTAAATTATTTGAACTATGTTTTTTGTTAGAAGTTTTAACTGTATTACAATTATTATTAACTATAGCTGTTAAAATACTATATTTCTTATATAGTGTACAAGAAATCTGGAGAGGGACTTTTTACAAGGACATGTAGTGACAGGACAAGTGGGAATGGCTTTAAACTGAAAAAGGGGAGATTTAGATTAGACATTAGGAAAAAATTCTTCACTATGGGGGTGGTGAGGCACTGGAACAAGTTGCCCAGAGAAGTTGTGGCTGCCCCATCCCTGGAACTGTTCAAGGCCAGGTTGGACAGAACTTTGAGCAATCTGGTCTAGTGGAAATTTACCCTGCCCATGGCAGTGAGGGTTGGAACTACATGATATTTAAGGTCCCTTCCAACTCAAACCATCCTATGATTCTATGATACTTTCAAGAATAATTTGGAGATAGTGAAACCTGCTGAAGAAATGAATACTGAATTAAAATGCATTTTTTCTCAACTTCCTTTAGTTCATGTCTCACTTCCATTAAAATATTCCTTTGTGCCTAATCATAGCATGGCTTTGAAACTAGCAATCACAAGACTGCTTCATGTTTCATCTGCCATACAGAGCACTTCAAAGATGGCATATGCTTCCTGGTTTCAAAGGGCATGATAAGATGCTCTCCTGAAGTCTCTTCCAACCTGATTTTCTAGAACATCCAAGTTCAGGAGTCATGCGCCTCCTGTTTTCTTTCTTCTTAACCTTTCCACTTTGTCACGTGTGCTAGTTGTGTTAACTCAGCCGAGCTACTGCAGATATGTTAGCATTCTGTTACCTCTTGATGCATGAAAAGAGAAGTTTTCCCTATACCATGGTCTTGTCTTATTCCTTTACCTTTAGGCTTTGCACCATATTTTCTGGAATCCATACAAATTACATCCATCACACAACTTCCTCTTCTGCTGAGATGAACTTTCATTATTACTCATAGTCTTATTACCTGTCCATATATCTCTTAAACCTGACCACAGTTCTAATCGGGATTAAGTAGGTGGTATATATTACATATTTTTCATCAATATATTATCCACCTAATAATATCCCATGAGCAATTCATTTCCCTTTATCAAATAAGTTAGGGAATGTCTGTCAAATATTTGTCACAAGAAGTACAGGCCAACAACAACCACCATGACTGGAACCCTTTCCATAGAAATTTCACAGAATGACTGTACCTTGGCCAATTGTCCCAGTTCTCATTCCTCCAAGTGTCCCTTGAGGTAAAAAGGAATTACTTCAGCATGAGTGTTGGAATTCTGTATTGCTGTTGCCTGTTATGACCCTGTTTGGGCAGTAAATAGATTATTTCTGTCTAGAATACAAAAGAAACTGGAAAATATAATTATTTAGTTCTGCTTATAAAACATATTTTAATAAAACAACAGAATGAGTTTTCATGTTGACCACACATGAAAACACCAGTGGGAACAGAGTACTGTTAGAAAGGAAGAGCCTCTTGCAAGGATTAAGTACTATTCACCACTTAGTGAAGCATACAGTTAAATGTACTGTTGAACAGAGATACTACTTAACCACATACAAATTTTCTCTGCTGAAATGAGTGCTGAATTAATACTGCAGACCCACCTAAAACTCACATATAAAGAGAAAAGGTAAAACATTAGTGCTACAGGTATTTCCCTACTTCATGCATACATTTTCTGCCCATTATCCATTCTTAAATTATAATAAATAATCAGAGATAATTATCACATTTCTGTAATGACAGAGAACTTGCACATGCTAAGATAGTGGCATAATTTGATATTTATGAAATGCTTCTTTATTTATGAAGCATCTGTCTAGAAATTTAATTCCCCCCACTGCAGTGTTTCATTACAATTCTAACACAGATGAATAATGAACAAGATTCCTATCTAGGCTATTAAAATTTGAAAAACGAATACCCTTTGATGAATCCAAACCATCACCTCACCCAGCTACTGTATGAAATTCTTAGTACTTTATTTATTTTTCAGTTTCCTATTTCAGTCAGAGAGGTTAAAATAGGAAAGCCAAAACCTGGAAAAGAAACAAAATGAAAGAGGGACAAGGGAATGGGTGTGTGAAATGTCAGGGGCGTTAAAAAGCAAAAGGTTCTGATTACAGTGCATGAAAGGGCCAGAGAAATGTGAAAAAAATTATGAAGTTTATAATATTGAACAGAGAACTAAAAAAAAACCAAACATCTGGAGAAGCAGCATAAGAATAGATAGACGACAGCTGTGGGTTGGTGAAGAGAGAGAACAGGAAAGGCCAGATCTTGTTCCCATGGAAGTCAATGGCAAAGTACTCATTGACTTCAGTGGGAACTGGAGAGGCCCACAGTGAATGAAAATTCATTGCATAAGGGAGGGAAAGGGAGGAGAACTGGCATTAATAGAAGACTGAAAAGTGGTAGGGAAAATAAAAATTGAGAGCAGTAATTGAGGCTCAAGGTGATGCAGTCAGAAGAGCATCCATATCAAGGCTGTTAGGGAGCTGAAGACCCTCAGTACCTCACAGGACTGAGGGCCTGGCTCAGACCCAAACACAAAACCCCTCACAACTTTGGCAATCAAAGATTCCAGAGCGGGATCTTCTCATCATTACTGATTTTAGAAAGTTTTACCACTAAACGTCAGGTCCTGTCACCTTTGCTTCACAGTAATTTGATGTAGAAATGACTGGAACAGTTTGTCAGATAAGCTGCTATTGACTGTAGTGAACGGAGTAAGGGTGGGATCAGGAGACTCTGAGCACAGGAACTGATGTCTATGGTGGAGGTAGCTCAGCACTTTTGAACTGATGATCCTGCTTTCAGTCACCAAATATGTTACTATATTTCACCTACTCAGACACTTTTACTGTGCATTGTATAATACTTGGTGGTTTTCTTAAAATATTTTCAATCCTTCTCAATATTTTTCCCCTCTTACTTGCAGTAGATGTTTGACCTAAGCATATCACAAAGCTCTCAGAAATCCAGAGACAGATAAAAGGAAGCTAGGCTTCATTCTTGGGTTGTGTTTCTGTTTTTAGGCAATGACCTTAGTAATCCTTGCCAGTTAACCTGCTACCCCCAAGCCTCCTAAGTTCTTCATGAGTTATCAAAGATTTGTTAAACTCAGCAGCAAAGTATGTGTATCCATTCCCCCCTAGTGGAAGAAAAAAGCCTTCTGTTGCTATAAATTACTTGGTTAGCTCAAGTGCTAAACAGCTGTACTACATATTTCAAGAACCAAGGCCCACTGATGACCCATATGAGGATCCACAATATTTCACAGGATTGAAAGTGTGGTGGGTTTTTTAGTCTTAATTTTGTTCCTGTGTTGCTACCCAGGGACCAGGTCAGGAAAGCTAAGGCC
>NW_009936989.1:0-26043 GCF_000696875.1 Nestor notabilis
AATATAAAAAGGACATGGAGCTGTTGGAGCATGGAGAAGTGCTGATGTATGGATGTAGAGTGAGAACTCTTGTGTATTCACAAAGTTTTGTACTCCTTAAACCATCTAGAGGGGGTTAGAAACTTAGAACTGAGGTTTAAAAGGGACAGGAGAAATCCATATAAAATACTCACAGAAGTATTTTATCAGGACATGGAGCTGCTGGAGCAAGTCCAGAGGAAGGCCACGAGGATGATAAGGGGGCTGGAGCACCTCCCATATGAAGACAGGCTGAGAAAGTTGGGGCTGTTCAGCCTGGAGAAGAGAAGGCTGCGTGGAGACCTCATAGCAGCCTTCCAGTATCTGAAGGGGGCCTATAAGGATGCTGGGGAGGGACTCTTCATCAGGGGCCATAGTGGTAGGACAGGGGGTAATGAGTTTGAACTTAAACAGGGGAAGCTGAAGTCAGATATAAGGAAGAAGTTCTTTATTGTGAGGGTGGTGAGGCACTGGAATAGGTTGCCCAAAGAAGTGGTAAATGCTTCATCCCTGGCGGTGTTCAAGGCCAGGTTGTACAGAGCCTTGGGCACAATGGTCTTGTGTGAGTTGTCCCTGCCCATGGTAGGGGGTTGGAACTAGATGATCTTAAGGTCCTTTTCAACCCAAAGCATTCTATGATTCTTGAAAAAAGTCCTTCCTTGTCTCCATCGGTGGTGGGTTGTCTTGTGACCTGACGTGAGTGTACAACCATCCAGTTTCTTAAGAATGCTCTCATGTAATGCAATTCTGGATCCCTCACTGTTCAAGACAGGCTCAAGTCCTTTTTAAAATCCTGCCAGGCTTTTGCCTTCATTGAACATTGTTACTGAAGTTGCACTGCAGCAGGTGAGTGAATACAACTGCATGTTTATTTATTTGTTTATGGATTGGTGCTGTGGTATCACATGTCCTAAGAAACTGCATAGCTCTGGGACCTTGGGTGCAGTGAGCTTTACATCTTCAGCCATTTCCCTCCTTTTCTTGGTTTTCCCTTCATGTGCATTTCATTTCGAGTTTACCTTCTGAGCAGCAGGCACTGGCACTGGGTGGGAAGCTGGCCCATGGGGTTTGGGAGAGGAGGGCTTGGGTGCAGCCTTTCCCTCCCTCCAGCGCTGCTGTAGGTACTCCCTCCAGTGCCCATCCCAACCTGCTGGCTGGGGTTTATCAGGGAAAGGCCTCTGCTACATCCCATTCCTGGCGGGTATGCTCTCCCTTAGGGAGCGCGGTGCCTCTGGCTGTGCTAACAGACCACTGCTTCTCCGTCAGCAGGCAACACCAGCCTCAGCACTTTGTCTGCCTCCTTTGCAGTAATGCAGAGAAGAAAAGGGCTCTCTGGTTTATTTGACTTTCTTGTTTGCCTTATAGATGCTGTGAAACTAAGCCAGACCTCATTCATATGTAACTCACTGCGCTTGTCCCTTTAAATTGTAACGGCATACAACTGTCTATAAAATGACTTAACATATACCTATAGTATGTAATTAGCATTGCATGGGCTCCTCATCTGCTTGTTGATGGGCTAGTACAAACAAGCACAACCTTCCAAATAATGACACTAGACATGGGCTCTGCCTGGAAAAGAAAGCATTATCTGTTGGAGGTGAAGTGGACAGAAGCAAGCCATTGTCACCACTGTGGTTAACACAGAGCCCCCACACATCTGAGTGCTTCTAGAGATGTCCTGTTTTCCTTGCAGACATGCTTTGTAGGGAGAGCCTTGGGGGTTTTATGCTGGCCCAGGTTTTCTAGGCAGTGGGTAGCCCTGCTGAGCACAGATTAGCTACCCGGCATGTGCACAACCAGCCTGAAAGTCCTGGGGATTTCAGGCAGTGGTGTTCTGCTTGTGCAAATGATAGTGTGGTAAATCTGGAGTGCCCAGTATTGTGGCTTTGCCATGTTCACTCATGTTATTCAGCCAAGGCAAGCATGCATGCTCTCAGATCTACTGAACATACACAGATCTGTGCAGTCAGTCTGGATGCTGCCTGAAGTGCTGGGTTTGTGACACATGGTCTACAGAGCTCATTTACACATATCTCCATCTGGGAAATCCCAGAGAAAGGGTTATGGCAGCCTGACTGTTTAATTAATTTTCTTTCCTTAAGGGCATCTCCACTTGCCAGTAGTCACGGTTTTATCCTCTGAAAAGAAATTCTGAAGTTATGCTTGGCTAACCCTAATTATCTGGCAATTTAATGTTTGCATCCTCCTGTGACCCATCTTCAGCGCACCTGATATGAGCCTGCTCTCAGGACTCAGGAGTACCACCAAGAACCCAGAGGTAAATGCTTTTCTTGTTCTGTTCCTCACTCCTTTCGCATCTACCACTACACTTTGTTTTTTTCCTTGAATTTGCTGGAGTGATTGGCAGGCTCTCTGCCAGTCTAGCAGTAGCCAGACTTAGGTGGGATGCTGCTAGAAGTGGACATTTGGTCCTGCCCTGAATGGGAAGTCACTTGTGAGGCCAGGCTTGAGTGGTGACCTCAAGTGGTGTGGAGCCACCATGAACAACAACATAGCGAAGCTCATCAGCTCATCACACATGTGGGCCTGAGGAAATTGGACGGTTTCCAGTATTAAATATAACATGGGTGAATTCAAGGGTGTGTGTCATGTCACGCAACACAGAGCACGAATCAGATCATGTAGCAGTGGGAGGAAAAGCCCCTGTGGGTGCCGTTGAGAAGCAGCTCCTGGGGAACCTGGATGCAAATGCAGTTCCAGGCTGGGGTGCAGCATGTGAGGAAATTAGGTTGCCCAAGGGCAAAGTGGGCAGTCCTAGGTCTTCCTACGTGTGTTGGGCTAGGTAGACCGCCTTGCCTGTGTGTCTGTGCATGTGTACATGGGCACATAGGTTTACATGGGTTGCAATGATTTGGAAGGGGCTGTGGGTGTGTGTGATGTGGCAGGGGTCAGCCCTTGGTGAGTATGGGAGATACACAGCAAGAAATTCCTGGGTATATCATGGGAGATCCCCGAGGAAAGTGGGATTTCTTCTTGCCAGAGGAGATGGGGCTTCCTGCTGGACAGCCCCATGGAGCCGCACCTCATCGTCGGTGCGGGAAGGAAGGGGATACAATCATCAGAGTCTCCTCTTAGTGGCACCTTCTCCCACCTGTCAGATGGAAATGGGAGCTCAGCCTTCATTTGTGCTGTGTGTTTAGATTTCAGGCTTTGCAGGCAGGTGCTGTCCCTCACTGTTTGTCTATCCTTGGCCAGGTAAGTCCAGATCTTTGCACCCAGGCACCTGTGCAGCACTAATGAGCAATAACAGGAACAATTCTGTTCTCTCTACAGCAACCCATGGCTGCACAGTCAGGTGGGCTCACAGAAGAACGAGGTGAGCAGGAGGGTAATTCTGTTCAGATATGAAGGAAGGGGTGTGAGTGTCCACCGCTTAGCCACTGTGCGCAGGTACGCTTCTTGGAGGCAGCTGAATGAGATTTGGCCAGTAACTAAAGCACGGTATGGAGATGTTTATAGGACAGTGGGGGCATCTGTGAATTGGTTTCTAAGGGTTCATGTAACAGAAGAAGTTTATATCTGGAGAGTTTATATCTGAAAGTGTGAGAGGGGCTGGAAATTTGGCTGAGGAGCAAAAGTGGAAGTAAGGAGGTTTAGGAGCCCAGTTGCTTGGACACAGTCAAGGTATCATTTCCTCCTCTGAGTTGTGGTCCTATAAAAACTGGTGAGCTTCATACATCTGAGATACCAGGTCAATTAGATTCATGATATACTTCAAGGGATCATGAACTCTTGGCAGGAGGAACTCCAAGCCCTTACTTGCAATGGCCTTCAAGGGCAAGTAATTACACTTTGCTCAGTTTATGTGTCAATATTTCACAGAATTAATGAGATACCTCCCTACTGAGTGTATTGGTACTCTGCCCTTTAGATTAACTCAGGGGAGGGCTGATTGCCTCTCCTCCCAAAAGTTCAAATTCCCCAATACTATTAGAGGGTCTTTATTTCTCTTCCAGCTAAGCTGAAGTGATACGAATGCAGTGAATTACAATAACCGAGACACTCCCTAGTGCTATTTTCAGTCACTCTTTGGATTAGATCAAGTTGCCCTTTCCTTTGAAATGAAAGTAATCCATTTTTATGTGTTTGTTGCACTCTCTGTGCTACTAACATGAGAAAATCAATATCAGGGCAGTCAGTCATTTTGGTGTTGTGATTATCATGGCTAATACACTATATTCTATCATTGAGGGGGTTTGGAGCTGTGGATTCTTGAGATGCTGATGATGGAGGGCTCTTGAGATAAAAGGTGAAAAGCAAAACAGCAGAAATGAGGGAAAATAAGCCAGTTCAAGTAAGGTGCTGGCATTATTTGACATATTTTTTAGAAGTAATTTTTTGATCAAGCAGAGCATGTCACTGCTGATAGCATTAATTCTGTTCTGTTCTTCATACATACATATATCCATCCATCTTAAATTTTATTTTAAATCTATGTGCACTGATCTGTTGTCAGGTTGAAGATGTGCTCATTAAAAGAACTGAAAATCCACTTATCACTCCATGAAGGGCAACTGATAGCTTCAATCCACTGGAACCATCTGGAATGCCATTCCCCATCCTGCCACCTTGGAGGAAGCTTTGTTGTCCCAGTCTTTAGAAATCTATTATGCAACAAGTCACTGACTTACTGTCTTTTCATCTAACTACTAAGTGGTCCCTATCCGGGCCCTTTTCCTTTCGATCTCACACCCTGGGTGTGGGACCTTGTTACTTTCTTGTAACTTGATTTCTCCTGGGCTGATGGGATGTGTGTGACATGGTGTGAGTCCCAGCGTGACCCAGGGGCTGCCCACTTGTCTCCTTTTTTGTAAAAAATAAGATCCGTTCACATTTCCCTACATTATCTGCTCCCCAACAATGATAAGAGTGATAACATTTCAGGGTGCTACAGAATGATGTACAGCACTGACTATTCCAGTTATGTCTGCTGTGTAATTGTAAGAGTCAACCCCACCCCACCACACCCCACCCCCCGAAAAAAAAACCAACCAAAAAATCTACACCTGAATTCATAATTCCTTGGGTGGAGAAGCAGAGTGGAATTCAAGCTTCTTGTAAAAGCAATAAAGATGCCATCGTGCATTGCAGTGCTCCTTCTTCACATCCCTCCTGTTAATCAGCTCTGTCTTATCATTATTCTTTTTTGTGTACTCATTGTGTCTTCCCTTTCCTCACAGGTTTGTTCCCTACAGCTATAGGAGCCACATGATGAGATAGAGTCAAGAAGAGGTTAGGTCAAGGGAGTGCTAGCATTAGAGGTAGTACAAGAATTAGTTGTCACTCACCATTGGGTATGAAGTGATGGGACATGATGAGTGTGAGTAGTGGCCCACCATGACAAAGAGGAGGAAGTAAGGAAAGGCATGGCAATAAGACTAGGAAGTCTTGCAGTTTGGGTGAGTATACTTGTCCTTGGACCAGTCAGAAGTCCTTTCAAAACTATAGTTACTGGTGATGTACCTCTCTGGTGGAAAAGCAGAACCCCCTGAAGAGTTTTGGAGAAAAAAACACAGTAATTGCCATGATCTACCATAGCAGGGAGTTCTTCCAGGAGTAACAGGTGAAATGGAAAGGCAAAGGCTGGCTGTCTTCAACTTGTGACATATTCACAAGCCAAAACTATTGCTGTACAAGGCACTCTGCAAAAATCAAATTAGTACGGTGGCAACTTTCTTCTGATTTATACAGAACAAAACCCATGGGGTATGATTCAGTTCCTGTCTTGGATTAAAGCACATGGCCCAGATTTGAACTGGTCTATTACCTTTTAAAAAATCACAGTCACTCCTCTACATTTGTTTCTTCTTTCAGGAGACTGGAAACTGGGTGTGAATTCCAGGGAAAGGGTTAAGAGTGTCAGGAGATTGCCAACCATTGGTCTGCCTTTAAAACAAGGTGCTGGAGGGCATATCTTAACTTGACATGTTGCATTGTTAATTTACAGTTTGGGTGTGGAGGGACCTGCCTTCCCTTCTTTGTAATCTATGCAGGTGTGCACAGGACTTCAAAGGCAGTTGCAGTGGAGCTTATGTCTGTGAGAAAGCCATGCTGAACAAAAATGTGCTAAGAGATTTGAGCCCCAGCTCCCTTGTGCAACTGCCTGCAAGTCAGTCTGTACATGTGGATTTATGCTGGATAGGGGTTTATCTCTTCTCTGTAGGCCAGCAGCCTCCTGCTGCAGATTTTAGGTTTTAGGCTACAGTGAGATTGTTAAATGACTTTTAATGTGTTTGAAATCACATAAGCAAAATAGTTGCTTGCTCTAAATTTTTTTCTCTGCTTGCAGATCACTCCTGAAATACTCTGGATTTCTACCAATGTTTTAATCCGCAGTATTTTGAGGCATCTCAGAGGGAGGGATTTTTTACCCAAAAACTGGTCACAGACTTTTCACACTAGGAATTCACTATTGATTATTTGTCATGCTAAACTGGGCAGCTAAAAGCTATTCTACTGGTATGGACTAGTTGGACTCTTGAAACCTAGAATAACTCGGATGCACAGAAACAGCCCGTAGCAGGTGGTGCAGCACAAGTGCTCATGCTCTTCAGACCCTGTGTGCAGTTTTTATTTGTAGGAAGTGGAGCTCTGTAGGTTTGGCAGGGCAGGGGCCACAGTTTTGCCCACACAGGCATTCACACTCAGGTACCTAACCATTGCCATTTTGCAGTTGAGCAGAGCAGAGATCAGTCTACCCCATTTTCATTCCTGCAACCTGGAGGGAAGAGATTTCAGCTCTGTATTCAGAATTACTAAGCTCCTGCCCCTCTCACTCCCCATCTTTGACTTTAGTGTAGAAAAGTTACAATGAAATTAAGCATGTCAGTAAAATTGGACCTCACAAATTTTGCTGATTAATTTTAATGGCTGCAGTACTTCATTGTTGCTTATTATGATGATAACAATTATGGAAAGAATAATAGTGATTGATTCCTTATGGCTCTGCTTTGTTTGGTGGTTTCTTTTACAGCTTTGTCTGTCCATTTTATGTTTTCACTTATCAATTTTTTTTTGCCTCCCCGAACAAAATTCATCATTGTTGTATAAGACAGGGTACAAGAGCTGTGGTTGTGCAGCAGAGAACATTAGTCTTTGTCAGCAGTTTTTAGGTTTTTGACGCTTGTGTTTGGTCTGATGTAGAATGAGACTTGCACCTTTCAAATGCTTTTGGGGAAACACACAAGAGTAGCAGTGTCTGAAGGCCAGGTAGGCTGGTACATGTTCATGGTCTGTGGGTAACTGGTGAGGCACAGGGCATCCGAAAGCACAGGGCATCCGAAAACAGCCTGTGAAATGCTTACTGGCTCCAGCTGTTGCTAATGCCTGGCTGCAGACATAGCTGGGAGCTGGCAGGAATTGCCGGTATTTTTAATTAAAATGTTTGTAGTTATAACAGTAAAATTATGAGTTTGTAAAACAATTGTTTTGTATAACTTTATATTTATATTCTCTTTCTGCAATTCCCATCTCCTAACCGCCAAAGACTAATGGAATACATAATGGCCTGGGATTTTTGCTATGCTTGTTTCACAGAGGTCGTGAATCCCTTGTAAAAAAGATATACTAGTGTTTGCGGTCCTCTTTTGGGACAGAAAAGGTCTGAGCTGAACTTCTGGCCCTTGCTCATTCAAACACATGGGCTTTTCCTTGTCCAGGGAAGGAACTAAAGCCCATGATATATGTATCTCGGGTGAATATTCAATGTACCAAGCTATTAAGTCTCTCCTGTAGGAGCAGTTTCATTTCGAATTAAATATTCATTAGGCCAGAAAGAGATAGGAGTTACTCTTACACCAGCATTCAACCATAAAATGTCCCTGAAGCCTCTGCTGTTAATATTCACCCTGTTACTTGTGAATGGGACTGATGAACAGAGTCCTTGATCTACCCAGTATGCCTTATTCTTGTAATGGTGTTCTTACTGTCTTTGAATCTTTGGAGAGTTCACAGGCATTGCATTATGTTAAACAGATTTAAGAATGTGGTTTCTGTGAGTGGGAGCTTAAATCAGTGACCAGCTTCTTGTGGAATTCTGTGGAATCCTTAAAGGTGGTCAGGAGCTGAGTTCTAAGTGGAAACTTGGCATGGAAAACAGAGCCCATGCAGCTGAAATGACAGCCGTAGAGGATGCAGATGATATCACTAAACCGGTCTGGGACAAGAAAAGGCTACCTAGAAAGATGGCTGAAATTAGACTAAACTGTGGATTAGGCTCCATAGCTTGTTCTTTTGGGGTACTTCAGTTTATCACAAACCCTGCACGTAAACGGTGCAGATGTCCGAGGCCTGAGAGGTGGCAGCTTGCGCACAGGGACGAGTGTGCGCAGCCCGCCTGGGAGGGTGCCCAGGCTCCAGCTGTACGTGTTCTTATCTGTTACTGTCTGCTGCGGTGTCAGATGAACACAAGTTGTCTCTTTTTAAAGGAGCAGTCCAGTGAGAAAGACTGTGACCTTTACAGAGAAAAATACTTGCACGTCCCTGACTTTTTTCTTTTAAAAGCTTCAGAAAAATTAATCTAGAACAAACCTCAAAAAGAAAAGAGGGGAAGTAAGAGGTGGATATAGAAGAAAATAAATGTGGTGAGAGAAACCGAGAGAGAAAAGAACAAAAAGGAAATTAATTTTAGTAACTGCAGGTCATTTTCTCCCCAGATGTTACCCATTTATACCAGAGCTGTAAAGATAATAGCTTTTTTGCTGAAACAGGTTACACATTCTCCTAGCAGTGGGTGCTCACTGGCTTCTAAATATGAGGACTAGGCAGAATATCAAGCTATCATTAAAAGTAAGAATAAATTTAATTGTGGCAAGCAGAGACATTAATATTTTTTCTTGAGTCTGTAGTTGAGAGGAAGAAAAAGTATGTGTCTTTTTCTCTTACTGTGCACTCAGGGATGGCCAGGGGAGAAAGGGTCCTAGCTGAGGCAGCAGAGAGCAAGAAGAGAAATAGTAAAGCCTGTGAGGAAAGGTAACAAGGAAATTTGTGGAGGGAGACAAACAGGAAGCACTTTTTGAATGGGAATTTGAACTGGAGACAGAGTAGTATACTGTGAACATGGCAGCAGAACTTTTTCATGCCTGCATATCCATACACATGCCAGGGAGCACAGATTTTGGGGATTTGGGAAGGGAATTTCAGTATGGAAGCTGAGTGGAGATAAAGAGGTAGATGAAGAGCACTGCCAAGGTAGGGTCAAAGTGACAGACTACAGGGATGGGTGGATTGGTCCTGGGGGATCTGCCCTTTAGCTCATTTCTACTCTATTTCAAGGCATGCCCAGCAGCATGATGGGCCCCACTGGTCTCAACAGTTCCAAAGACACTGAGCACATGTGGCCATGGCTGATTAGGGTATCTCAGAAGATGAGTGTCTTCCTTGGGTGCATTATTTATTCCGCTGCTCACCAGCAGCGACACACAGATCAAAGGGAGTGAAGCCCACCTCCCCATGGGGAAGTACCCATCTTTCTTTGTCATTCCCTGAGGTGAACAGCACTTTGGGGTTACCATCCCACTTGCTGCCCTCTCCCAGGAGCCCCTCCATCTCTGCCTGTCTAGGCCACTGCTGTCCAGGCCCCTCAGCTGGGATCAACCCAGGCACATCTGGTACTTAAAAATAATCTACAGATGTTGTTCATGCCCCACGAGGTTTTCTGAAAGGTTTTGCAGACAAAAATCAGCAGCGGATGATGACAATACATAGAATAATATTATAGACACTATTTTTCACTGGGAAGCTTGGAAGATGATATGTTTTTAAAACATTTAACAAGATACTGTCCTTATTGCTGTGACTAACCTGTCTGTGGAATGTGTTTTCATAAGGTGCAGAGCTATGTCAAATGGGAAACTTATTTTGGTGCACAGTTTCCTTTGTGTGACTCTTTTGACCATTTGGGAATTGGCGATGTGTGAAGATAGGAAATGCAAAATGAAGTGCATTAGAGGAGCAGCCAAACCTGAGACCTTCTGTTCTCTGGGCTTCCCTCACCTGGCGGTCAGGAGCTGCAATGTTCAGCTTTGCTTTTGTTCATGGTGGCAGAATTTGGGATATTTTGTTTCTGAGTGAGAATGTCCTGATGAAGGAACAAAATCTTCCATCAGAAGCAACTAGCTTTAAGAAAAAACCCAACTCAACAACAAACCCCAGAAATGAATAACAGTATAGTTATCCAAAGCTAATTTGCCACTGCAGAAAATAAAATAAAACATTTTTTTTTAGCAATTTTGGGTACCATGAGTCAAAATGAACAGAATACTTAGACCTGTAATTTTCAGAAAATAGGCATAAATTAGGAGCCTAAAATCAGAATTAAGGACCTTAGTGTTTTGTCTGATGTGGGTCTATAAATATAAACCCATAAACAGACAAATGCAGGCACAGTCCTGACTCTGAGCTAGGGAGGCTTGTTTTCCCTTTATCTCTTCTGGCTTCACTGGTCTTACTGGACTTCAAGCATCCTGCAAAATGGCGTGGTCAAACTAAAGCACTTTCAGAGAGCACACAGCTGCCTTGACCACTGTTGTCTCACCACAGCCCTGGTCCCTACTGTCTGATTAAGCTCGATCTAATTCTAAGTCTTGTTTAATAATAACCCCTGACTTACTGTATTTGATTCCCATGGACCCGATATCTCCCCTGGCTTGCATGCTGCAACGTCCTTCCAGCGTGCTGGCGGTTTTCACCCAGCTGTAACTGGTGGCATCCTTACAGAGACGGGAGAATTAATCTGGTGCTTAGTTATTGGCTCTGCCTTCTAATTCCTTTCTGTGAACTTGTCCATGACTTGGATTCATGCCACAGCCCAGTACAAATAGGAGTGAAATATAATAGATTTCTCTTAAGAAAATGCTTTATTCTGACATAACAGACTGGCTTCTTAACTCCCTCAGCATCTAACTTTATGATTTAAGAGGAAATTGGGACTTGCTTCTAGTCCCAGCTCTTGGGAGATTTTTGTTTTAAATGTTTTTGTTATTATTATTATTCTCTAGCTTTCCTTCCACGCCTTCTCTGGTTATCTTAGAGCTCTGTGTTGCTAGTAACTGTGAAGTCATGGTTACTACAAAATGTGACTTTTTATTTGCTTCCATTTGTACCGTTTTGGAAAACCATATGAAAACTGCCTTTTCTCACAGCAAGGGACTGAATGACTCCTTGGGATCTCTGCAAGGTGCCCCTTTTGCTGGGTCATATGCAGGTATGCACTCACCTCCTGAGGACCCTGGGCCACAGCTTCCTCCAGCCAGGACTGCTCAGCCAAGGAGAAGGTGAACTCATCATGGGTGTGCAGACCTTAAAGAAAGCCCAGCGAAAACATGTGACTGTGGCAGTCTAAGTACCTGTCTTCCAGCTCTAAGTACCTGTCAGAACTAGCCAAGCAAAAACCACTAAAGTGTTTTTTCTTATGGAATTCTGCACCTTGAAGACAATAACATATGAAATATCAACGATAAAAAATTCACATCACAATGGCAACTCATAAAGCTTATTCAAATGAAATGAAAAATAAAAGCTGTGCTGAATGGTTATTTAAAAATGCAGTAAATAGAAAAGCATACATATTTTTTATTATCCCAATGCTTCATTAAGTAAAGAATAAAAACCCCCTGCATGATACTACTGCCTGGTTTTATTCCCCTGCTACCAGGTCAGGACCTGATGTTCTCTGCAAGACTTTGATTTATAATATTTTATGGTTCCCAGGTGAAGATGTTGCATACCATGCAGTGATCCAGTCTCCAGGAAGGTGGAAATCTCAGACATGCACATGTACCATAGAGCAGTGCTGAGTATTTGTTTGTCTGGGGAATCTCCTAAATGGTAACATCTGAGTGTCAGGGATTTTTTTGTTTGTTTAAATTACACTAAATAAAAATAAAATA
Source organism: Nestor notabilis (assembly GCF_000696875.1). Classification (NCBI taxonomy): domain Eukaryota; kingdom Metazoa; phylum Chordata; class Aves; order Psittaciformes; family Psittacidae; genus Nestor; species Nestor notabilis. The sequence continues at coordinate 11,931 of NW_009936989.1, forward strand.
AATATAAACCATATTTTAGATGTGGAAACAAAAATTTAGTAAAAAAGCATTAAGGAAAAGCAAGAACAGGGAAAAAAATGCAGCTAGGAGATTTCTAACAGTCTGTAGTGCACCATTACACTAGAAATACATCCCCTTGACAGCAGAGCCATAGCTTCTTTACCTGCAAGTGACAAACCCCACCAGCTGTGTTACAGAAATAACAGGCAGGGAGAAAGGAAACAAGCTCAAGATATTTCACTGGGATGTCTGGTTCCACTGCTACTACAGTTACCACCGAGAGAGGATGATTAATTGAGCCTAGCACTAGCAGCTTGTATGGGCGGCAGCAGGGCTTTGGCAGTCTCAAGGGCAGCCTCCCAGAGTCCCAAAAAGCTATTCAAGGGGAAAAAAAATGGCTTTGCCCTTTTGCGCCTGGAATCCGGATGTCTGGCAGAGGGGGCAGGGGCGGAAGGGAGTTAGCTCTGCATTGTCCTTCACTGTTCACACTGCTGACACACCCCAGTATCCTTCTGCTGTGCAGATCCCTTTCAGCTGCCTGCTCCTAGCACTTTTGGCTATAGGAAGGGCTGAATACTTTCCCATGTAGCTTCCCAGCAGTCCACTCCCTAACCTTGCAATAGTAAAGCTTGACATTAATCTTGAATTTGATGGTCTCCCCGGCTTAGACTTTTTCCTGGCTTGTTTTACTTGAGCACTCTCACCTTTGCACATCCATGCTGTGTACTACCACAGTCTCCTGGGTGGTTTTGCTGTTGCAGGTGCTGGAGAGCTTCTCACCTACCACCCACTCATGCTTTCTCCTTCCTTCCATCCCCAGGAGATGTGCCCTGCACAGTCCTGACTGACCACAGCATCTGCTCTCCTTCACAGTCCTCCTTGCTCCATCAGGTCCCTCAAGAGCATTGCTCCAGCCCTGCTCCAATTCCTGATGGCCACCAAAATGATCACTTCTGTGTACATACTTTCTGAGCATTCAGAGTCTTCTGGGCATGGGTTGCAAGCTGGGATGGCCCTGAAGGACTTCTTAGTTTTGTGTACATCTGAAGTCAAGGAGAAAGCCCCCACTCCATGGGTGAGTTGTGCTTGAGAAGACAGCTGGGGTCAGGGCTCTGCAGCTCCAGTGGCAGCATCTCACTGCTGGTCAACTTGAAACACATGGAGCATACAGCAAGTCATGGAGGCATATAGCAGCATGCTGATGGAAATGAGCTCATGGAGGTTTAGTTTTAAGCCACAGTTTGTCCAGAGTTTCTAAGGAGTGATTGCAAGTATAATTTGCCCTTGGCTATGAAGGGCTTATGAGTTGCAGTAAGCACTGCTTACAATCACATTTCCCCCTTGCTGAGCAAGGGTGTGGGGGAATTTTGCTGAAGAGGTGCCATCAAAGTGAAAACACCATCACTCATTTTGAAAAGAAAAGCAGTGCTGCCTATGGCCCCTCAAAAGGCAGGCTGTGGTTCCGCAGCTGGCTGCTGGTGCTTGAGGTGGGTATCCCACTGCAGGACAAGGCAGGCTTCCCACTGCAGACACACCAAATCCCCCATGCTGCACATGAGATTAGCATTTTTGACCCCATCTCATGCCCTCTCCCCCTATTTGCTTGAATCTCATACATTTGGGTTACAGTGACATTGCCATCATCCCACCCAGCTGTCTGCTGGGACTTGCGGGGGTCCTTTGGGATCTTGGGTCTGCCTAAGATGGAAGTAGTTCTGCACAATGCAGTGACAGGGACACTGGCAAACATACTATAACACTTGCTTCTGAATGCTTCCAGTCGTTTAAATGAGTCTTGTTGCTACCTTGTTTTGTAGGTTGCCCATTTTCCTTTTGGTTCTCTCTCTGTCATAGCATTACTCTGCAAAATTTCAGTTGCACTTCACATCCTCACTTTTTTATTTGGCCATTCCTAACAGCAGTGAGCAGTGTTGGCCTGTGGTTTTAAAGTCTCTGTGTGGTAACAGTAGTCAGTAAATGCCTTTTTTTTTTCAGCCTGTGATCTGTAATGCCATGAGGATATTTCTCTATGGAGCAGTTTCAATGCTCATAGCAGTTCGATGACCAACTCCCTTTAACAGTCATTATTTATAGAAGTCCTGCCATAAGACACCCTCTTTTACCCCTTCTTTTTACATTTTCTTTCCTATTTTATTTTAGTATGTTTTCAGGACACTCTTTTTCAGCAAACCAAACAGACCTGGTCCATAAATGAAAGGTGACCTTTATGCACAAGGAAAGAGTTCTCCTGAATTGCAGGAAGTAATAGACTATATGGGAAAAGCACCTCCTGCTCCTTTTTATTTTTTTTTATGTACAGTATTTCCCCCAAACTCCATGACTATAAAACAGAGCCTTAAGTACCAGCCAGAAGCAGACTCCTGAGTATTTCATATTATTCAGCTTTACACAGTTCCCTGCCTTTGTCCTTAGACAAAAGGCTGCAGTCTATTAAATTCATCTGCTCAATTTGAAATGAAGGCCATATTAAATAGACTTCATTGTGCATTTCTATAGATAGAAAGTGCTTTGGGGATTATTGGAATGCCTGCTGCAGCCATCTACGGCTATGTGGTATAAGTAAATGCCTATTTAACCAGGCTTTGAAATGGAATACGACTGACAGAGTAGCATTACTCTTTCCATACACCCGTTTCCATTATTTTACCTATTCACCATGTTTTTTACTAAAAACCTTCAAATCAAGACTAAGGCTTCCAAGATACACCTCCCAGACCAGATCTTCTTTCTCACCATCTCCAAGGCTTTCCTGATTTCCTTTACTCACACACTTCCACCTCCAATAATTTGGCTCTTCCCTTACAACTGCTCTGCACTACGGACATTCGTTTACTTCCAGTCGTGCTATTTTTCTTCATCCTGTGGTTGTTGCCTCAGTGTCTGGCTAAACCAGGCCAGCTCCACCTGCCAAAACTTTTTGCCAAGCATATCCTCTCCTTTCAGATAAAACAGCAGAAGCATTCCACCCCCTCCCGGCTGGCAGGAAGGGGCTTTCATCTATTCTTCCCTGCAAGCGCTGGATACCAGGAATTGACTGCTTAATGCCTCTCCCTCCCCACTGCTGGTAAAATGCATTTCATCTCCTTCTCAACCATTCTAAGAGACAAGTAATGTTTGAGGAAACCCGTATCTTTCCATTTTCCCCATGCCTGTGTTGTTATGGGTAGAGCTTTCTGAAGTACTACATCTGGAAAACTAGTGGGTAAACTAGTATTTTTGGGTAGCTTAACCTCCTTTTCTGACCTAGTCCTCCCATTTGTTATTCATGATGTGAGCAGAGAGAGAGGCATAAGATCAGGCTTCACAGTAGGGGATATTTACAATATAGTCACTTCTGCTCCTTGTTTATCGGAAGCATGCATTGTTTATCTAAGGGCTAGGACGTTTGAGCCTTGGTAAGATGCTGTTCTTTCTACTTACAATGAAATTTTCAGATGAGAATCACATTCACAAAAAAACTCTAAGCCCCAAATTGGCTTAGTGAAAAACAAGGAGTAAATCATATGCTTCTAGTGTGAAATTTGAAGGCGTGCTTTTACTACCCAGCTGACACACACTTATTTACATGCAAGTAACAGCAAGGACAAACGCAGGGAGCCAAATCTATGAAAATACCACAAGCAGCAACTCTGACTGCTTCCAGAGGCACTGTACCAATAGAATATGCTATAACATTTCTGTAAGTTTTCCTCTGACTTTTACCAAGTGGCATCCTGACCCACATACATCTGTACCCTGGTCAGGTCAATGAGAACCACACATACCACTGGTCACTGATTTTTCTTCACTCTTTTGTTTTCTTCACTCTTACTGTCTACTTCCCTGAGGTACTAATGTGAGGCAACTGAGAGAAAGCACTAGTTGGTCTTGGTATATCTGATTTTCTAAAACATTTTCAAGTCATCTTCTCAATGTATACATGTAATAAACATGCTTTCCTGGGCTCATTTTTCATGGCTTCCTGTTCAAAAACTACCATGTCTAAATGTACAATGCTCAGTGGCATAAATCTCCAGTAGCACAGTAGGGAATCAAGCCCAGTGGGACAACAGAAAGTCAAGATCAGAATTATTCCTTTCATCACAAAATGATCACTTTACCAAAACCCCTCAACAAAACCAAACCAAACAAGCCACAAAACCCAAACCAAACCAAGCCAAACCAAGGGCATGTTCAACAGTTTCTGAAAAAATGTCATATGATATAAAACTGTTTAAAAATTGATTCACTATTAAGTGCTAATAATTTTGATCTGGGGAAACTATGCTGGAAAAGATAAAAAGTTGGAACTGTGTTGTGGGGATGATTTCTTCTACTTTTTGCTAGCACTCCCATTAACTCAAATGACTCTTAACCTTCTTCAGGTGTGGTGATTCCTATTCAACTTGGTGAATGTGTACAAAATCCACAGTTGTCCTGATTCTGTGGGGAGACTGGTTCCTAGAAGACTAGAAGCACTGGTATGAGGCCCAGAGGATAGAATAGTTCTGTATACTTTGTGCAAAACTACACACCTGATGCATTTAGCATGTTACACTTGAAGTTGTAATGTCTTTCTTTAGGGTTTTTTTCTTCCAAGTGAAGAATAACATCTGCAGGGATTCTTTACAGAGGCAACATCATAGCTCAGAATGGCTCTTTCCATGTTGATGTTGTCTGGATGCATTAATAGCCTTATTCTGTCCTGCCCAGCTTTAGGAAATTTGAACTTTATACAACTCCTGAATCATTAATATACATTTAATTACTTTTCTCTGTTTGCTTTTAACTTTCTGCTGCATTTATGGTTGAGGCAATTAGATAACAAGCAGCATCTGCTAGAAGGAAAGGTTGCAGAAGAGACAAGAAGAGCTGTAAAATTCCAGCTCCTATCCTTATTCTGTAATAAGTCTTACTATCTTAAAAGTAAGGTGACTACTTCCAGTGTAATAGTCTTAGCTGAATACAATTCTTAATGTGCATATTTATTTATTTGAAAATGTAGGAAATAGTCTTGCTCTTACAGTAGTTGAACACAAACATCTCCAATGTTTTTCCTGCTTAAGATTTACATTGTTATCTGTGAAATCAGAATAAAGTCCATAGGGATTGATTCCTCTTTTCAAGATACTGCCTGTTTCCAGGCTGCGAAAGACAGCTTTCACGTAAGAAAAGGTTGACATTATTACAAGTCAGATAAACTTCAGCCTCAAATTCAGTGTTATGAGAATCACTTTGAGTTGTTCAATTCATTTCAGACTAGAATAATAATACAGCAGTTGTAATGCTCAGCAAACTCAAAACACAAATGATCACTGAACTCCTCTGAACCAGAACATTTAAGAGTTGCTCTTGCAAAAGTATTTTTCCGTGGAGAAAAATGGAAGGAGACAGAGAAAACACAAGGTCATCCAAAGATATTTTTCAGTCTTTCAGTGATTATATCCTCAGACTTTCCTCTTTCAACTCTGTGTCATTTCAGTTCTATGTGGCTGAACGAGATAAGGCAGGACTTCACACAAACAAGGAAACAAACAGTTTAAATGGAGAGAGCTGCTGTAGCAACACTGAGACTGTTCACAAATTCATGGAAATTTTTCAGAATTGTTTGTGCACTATAAAAGTGCTTAATAGTTTGTTAAATACTAAATTTTCACTTTGATTTTTTCCAGTACTTTTGGTTCATCATTATTTTATTTCAGAATTACCTTTAATGGTATTTAAAACATTTAAAATGTTTGGGGTAGTCATACTCAAGCTGAAGTGTTTTCATTAGCCAAAAGCATTTTGTCATAACAAAACATCCTGGCAGACTTTTGGCAGTTGATTGTATTCTTAATTTGCCAGAACTTAAAATAGCTTTTTTAAATTTCCATGATCTTAAAGAAGTCACAAATGAGAGAAAAAGAAAGTTCTTTTCTTGATTTATTCTACAGAGGGATGTTTATAGTAAAAGTTATGTGAATGGATGGGCTCCTAGGAATGGCTTTGGCAGTGAGATGCCAGTGATTCTGTGACTTGGGAAATTTACTGCTCAAGCTGATGCTTGGTGTCACTGAAGTTCCTGAAGTTCGGGAAGGTGCATCTTTGGACCCAGCTGGTGGAAAGGTACCAATGACAGTGGAAGGGCAGGGCTGACCTCTTGCACTGAAACCAGGTGAAGGCATTCCAGATGGCAGGGCCCAGAACCCCAACTCTGGCAATATTCCTGTCCAACCTGCACCCCTTCTCCCCTGTAGCTCATTTCTGCAGGTGATACAAACCCATACTGAACCTTAGAATAAGGGAGCCATCATCCCTGCACATTGCTATGCATAGAGACAGGATTTAAACACTTTATTCCCATCCCATAACTACTGGCTACATTTCCCACGTTTGTGTCACTTGGCCAGGATGCTTCGCATGTGCCTGTTTGTCCTGGCCTCTTGATCCCCACTTGAGATGTCAGCCAGGACTGCAGCAATCAGGAAACATACAGCACATTAGTTCTGTAGCTGCAGATACAGTGTGAGACAAAATCCATAGCAAAAGTATAGTGGCTCACCATGTCGGTAATGTTATTGGATTATAGTACAGATGATTATGGTAAATGAACCAGAGCAGGCCACAGGGGTATTTCAAAACAAATAGACTTTGTAGTACTCTGGGGTACTTATCCTTAGAAGAAGCAACTGTGGATGTGAATGCATTTTGCAGTGCATGTTAGAGCAATCAGTAGAAGTAAGGGAGAACTGCAGCACACACAGGGCTCAATTTCAAGGCAAAGCAGCTCTTTTTTTGGAGTGATTTCCCAGACACCCACTGTTTCATTTCTACACCAGTGAAGAGGCACCACCTAACAGCAGCAGGGCTGTGTACCTTTGTGGTTCAAGTCCTTTAAGAGTTTCCTGTGGATTTATTGCAAAATAATATAATCCTAAATTGGTGTAACATGTGCAGCTCTTGTCCTGTTCATACCTATCTTCAGTGTGTCTCTTGCTCTTCTACCTAAAATCTCCATTGGCCAAACAACATGACAGCCTTTAATTTAATGGGACTAGGACTGGGACTGAAAGGATCTCTACTCATCTAGATTTCCTCTAGTACCTGTAAAGTTACAGAAAGGACAAAGTCTCCAAAAGGCAGGGTCACTTTTCATACTGCCTCCTTTGCCTGCAGAAGAATGGGATGCAGCTCTCACCTTGGGTTTTTTGATTACTTGGGACTTTGCAGATACCTCTGTCTCTTGTTTCTTTTGCTTTGTCTGGGCTTTCTTCTGCCACAGCTGTTGTGAAAACCAGTGGATATAACAATGAGAAATATCCAACCTTTCAAAAAGCAGAACTGTGTAACCCCCAGGCTGTCATAAGGACCCTCAAACATGCACCCTCCACTCCTTCCTCCTGTCCAAACATCCTGCGAAAGGCTTATAAGCTCAGGGAGCAAAGGGTGCTTGAGGATGTAGCTGTCCAGAATTGTTCATTTGACCAAGTGCAGAGCTATGTGAATGCAGTGATTAACGAGGAACATACCTTAGCATGACAAAACGGTGTGGAAGCTCCTCTGATACCTAAAATGCCTCAGAGAAAGTTGGTTTAATTTCTTGTAGGTTTTACACTGATAAATTGTGGTTCCTTTGCACAGCGTCCTCCCTCTAATTCCTATTTATCTTTTCTGCTGGAAACTGTAGCTGGAGTTTGATACATTTATATCATATATTGTTCTATATATATTGTTAAATATAACATTATATATATTGTTAAATATAGGAAATTCTTTCATAGAGTAAAATGTCCAGTGTCACTTGGTACCAGATAGGAAAAATGACAATTGTACTGAAGATAATTAAATACATTTTTTAACAAACTGTTAGTTTATATTCTGTGCAGAGCATTTTTAAAACACTGACTTGGAACAAAAAAGTATTGAAAAAAATTCCTCTGTGTACCAAAAGTTAGAAAATTGACCGAATACATAAACTTTTTTTTTTTAAACTTTTTTTAAACTTTAAGTATCCTTACTTCTTACTTCTGGCAGACCATTAAATCCACAGAATAGGAAGAAATACATTCTTAGAAAGATGGAAACATATAGCTTTGTAGTACATTTTTTCTTTTTTCCAAGAGAGCACAATAAACTCCTCAGATGGTCGGGTTCTGAGCTTTACAAGTAAAACTCACAACACAAGAATCACAGGAAGGTTCACAAGGCTAATCTTCCCTTTCTTTTTCTTCATGACTTTTTGGGTGGTCTCAGAAATGATGTTCTTGAGTTTTCCCACCCATAGCAGATGGAACAGGGTGTTGAATCTTTAAGAAACAATTGTTCCCCTTAAAAAGGCTTGCTGAGTATTTGAGTTGAAAAGCAGTCTAAGAAACAAACAACTGATTAAAAGGCAAAACATACTCAGTTGCATTGATAAAAAATTACCAGTAATTTCATCGTCACATTTTTGAGAAATAATTTGAAGTCACTCACAGACGATTTGGGGTCCTATTCATAAAGTGGAAAGTAAATTAGGACACAGAAGGTGTAAAAAAAGGGAATAAAATTAAGTCTTTTGGTCCTTCAATGTAAGACCAGTACAGGAGTATATAATCTGAGGATATTCATACAGGTAAAATACTTTTGCTTTTTGATCCCAATACAAAAATGGATTGTTTTTCAGTTGTTTTTTATTTTTCCAGATTCATGTATGAAGACTAAAATGCAGTTCTGATTTGACTGAAAATATTGGGGAAGTTGTACTGAATTCAGTGAACAGCCATAAGAAATATTGGTTTAAAATGTTTAAATAACATTTATTTTCAAAACTATGTATTTTGGGCCTTTCCAAAGGAAGCCATTGAGGGTTGCATTTGGTTATATTTATTTTTCAAACCATTAATGGAATGAAATAAAATACCATCTTTGACTGTCTCGCCCCAAATGATTTTTTTACTTTTTAGTACCTACCCAGATTTTCCTCTCATGGTATTGCATATCAGCTACTGATTAATCACATAGCTCCAGTCACATCTGGGATTCTCTGCTCCCTAATTAAAGAAGAGAAAATAATGTTATTCTGGGAGTGGGAAGATGCAGGAATGTGAGCTCCCCTCCTGAAACCAATAGTGTCATCTCAGATTTATTTGAGTACAAAGGAAAGCAGGATTTATCCTGTACTATTGTTTTATTTGTATGAATGTGGTATAAAAAGAGGTTTTCTGGCATACAACAGCTGGAAAGGGAGTTTTGGTGCAACCCACAAGTATGTCACAATTTAGTAGCACTGTGTAGGTGATGGGACAAGAGAGCTCCCCACTGTCTTCAATGGATCTCCTGAGCCCCCTGTGGCATCCCGCTGGCCTCCGAATCCACTCCAGTCAGCACTCGCTCCATGCACATCCTTCCTGTGGTGGACATGTGCCCATGTGTCCTCTGCTGCTTGCTGGGGAACAAGCAAGGATGGAGGTTCATTAAAGACCCTGCACAACTGCAGAAGCTAATCTTGACATTTATAGGGTTAAACCCTGAGAGAGGCCAAAATGGCTAACATCCCCTCAAAGACTTGAAGGTAAAGTAACTTTAGCCAGCTGAAGATCTTGTCAGTAGCTACTTAATAAATATTAAATAGAAATAAAAGATAGTTAAAATTTAAGCCATTGCTCAATAAGTTCAGCCAAATCAGACCTCCTTCTGCAGGGTGAAGTCAGGACCTTTTCCTTCCTCTCCACTCAAAGGAGATGGTGAAGAGGCATGCATTGTGGATCACAAAGCAGTGGCATACCTGAGCTGTGGCAGCTGTATAAGCCTCACAGGCAGAAGGAACATGCATACTCAATGAAATAGAGGGTTCAGCTGCAATTTGGGTGGGGGATTAAATTTCATTCTTTACTCAAAACACTTCCACTAATTAAATGGGAAAAACATGTAACTTTCTTCTCAAGGTATAAGCCAGTCTCTAGGCATTGCCTTTTCCCGATGTCTTGCCTGTTCTGTACCTGCCTGCAGATGGGACAGCTGTGAGTTCCTGAACATTTTTCACCTTTTCTGGTGCTGATGACTGGTGCAGAGTTGGCCTGTTTGGGCATAGCCAGTGCAATGCTCAGAGCTTGTTCCGTTTTCTTTTTGCTTGTGCAGAGAAGTTTGATGAGAAAATTTTGACTGTGTTCAAGAGTCTGTGTTGACTGGCCTGTAAAACAAACTCAACATATCATCATTAGGCAGACTGATTGATACACTCCCTTATGCATATTTTTGCTACAGGAAGTACCTGTGACTACCAAAGAGAGACAGTTTAAGCAAGACACCATCTAGAGCAATGTCATGCACTTTCTTTGGCTCACAAAGTTTTTATTGAGCTCACAAAACCTCACAAGTTTTTATTGAGAAGAGGAATTTATAAAAATGGAAGTTCTACAGTGTTTTGGAGCTTGCACAATGCTAATGCAACTACTGATCCATGTTAAGGCCAGGAAGTTCCTGACATGATACAGGTGCTTAAGCAGAGAAGAGAGCACAGAAACATGTCTTCAGCTCTTGCTGGTTTAACACAAGGTGAATCCTATGGCTGATGAGCACAAAGACTAGAGACCTTGGACAGAGCACAAAGGAAGTGGCTGCAAAAAGGTGGATCACTGTGCCTCTGAAGGTGAACCAACTTTTGTACTCTCTAGGAGTTTATCACGATATCACCCTGTGCCCGCACTAGGTCTACACACAGCTACACACCCCAAGAACGAGTCTGTATGTCACAATACACCATTAGTCTGCAGACTGCCAGAGTTTGGTTAGGAAAACTCTTACACGCTTTCCAGTCCTTCCTGCATGTTGTTGGTTTTCCATTACTTTGCTTCTGGATGGCCCCAGAAAACCACAAGAACTTCCTTTCTTGTAGTGTTTCATCACTTTGGCCTCAAAATGAAACTAACCAAAATGAAAAACAGTGGATCAAACAGAAATCTAGTAAACAAACAAACAAAAAAGGGCAAACGTCTAGAAACTCAGTTGATTTTAATTCTGCATCTGGTTTTGGCCAAGATGTGCATTCATTTTTAGTTTTTTTCTTCCCTGTCAGTTCATAGGTTCTTTGCAAAAAGAATCCCATTTGTTTTCAGTCCCTTACCAGCCTCTGATCTGTACTTGTGTTTCACTGCTGTTCAGCAACTGCTTGGCTGCTATGTCACTGCTTATGTTGTGAGATCAAATCCCTAGTGATTTATGATTTAAACTCCAAGATTTTGGTCAGCACCTAGTAAAAAATTATGACTTGTTTCTTTTCATTTAGGATCTGGAATACTTTTATCACTTAGGTTGATCCTAGCACAGAGGGGTTTTTTTCCGAAATCTACTCAAAAGCTTTGTGGCTCTACTGCCCCATTAACCACAGTTTAAATTTTAAGGCAGGTAAAAGGTCAGTCCTAAAAACTTCCCTTAAACAGAGGTGAATACTATCAACCAATAATAAACACTGTTCACCACCAGTAAGTCCAAATTCCTGTATACAGAACTCTTCTCTTGGCATGTCAGGTTTATCAGCTTCATTTTCAATTTGACCTGCCAGCAAGTGATAGCAACAAAATAATAGCAGACATTCTGCAGTTTTTTGTATCCTGGGTATTGTTTTTTCATGGTTCTAATTTTATAAAATACAGACACAACGGGAAGTAACTCAGAGAAAGCAAGAGTTTCAGAGCAGAAGTTTCAGAGCAGGACTGCTGGGAAGGGCCTCTGGCTAATTACTTTTAATACAGATTATTGAAAAATAAGCTGTTCTGTGCCGAAGGAGACGTATTTGGGGGCATGAGAGAGGAGGTGAATGACTGTGTGTGTGTAAAAGACAAGCGACTGGAGGCTGGGGAGTCCAAGTGGGTTTATTCAAAGGAAAGGCACAGCCTGACAAGTTTTTCCCACACCGCTCCCTCCGGTAACGCCAGCCTGATGTGAAAGCACCATCATTTCAGGTCTCCTCAGGGCTGGGCCTCTCCTGAGGGGAGAAGTGAGACACAGCCCATGCGTGGGGTGGCTCTGCCCGTGGGTGTCGGCCAGGAGAGGTCCAGCCTGGGCCTTGAAGGCTCACTCAGGCAGAGCCTCAGGAGGGACTTTAGCCCTGTCCCAGCCATGGAGGGAGAGTGTGCTATCCTCCCAGCCTCGCCATTCCTAATCTCTCGCTGCTTTATGTTTTCAGCTTCTTTGTTTTCCTTGTCATGCTGCCAGCAGGGCAGACAGTGCAGGCAGTCAAGGAGCAGCTGCCTGCTGGAGCTCTGAGCTTCACGTCACACAGGCAGGGCTGCCGGGGCAGAGCGAGCAAGGGGGTGAGATTAGGTGAAACATTAGCCACGTCCTCTTGGCTTCCCTCCAGAGCCTTTCAATTATTTCTTTATGTGCTGGTGGTGCTGTGCTTGTTTGGCATTTAAAAGGTATGCTCGGAGAGGATTTCACAACGAGCTGCCATTTTACAGTTCAAAACAGATGCGGGCTTATCACCCATGGAAAATTATGTCTCCATGAACCCCTTCCTCTCCCCTCCCTCGGGGCTTGCAGCAGAGCCACAATAGGGAGATCAATCATGAGGACTCTGTAACAGGCTAAAAATAATGCAGGTTATAAAAGACTGGAAGCTGTCGCTCATTTGGGGATTTAAAGATTCAAGTATCAGTCAATGCCAATGACTCCAGGAGCTGGACAATAGCACATAAAGGCCAAATAGTCTTCTAAGATGACTAATGTGACTTGCAAACCACTTACCTCAATGCCAGTTGCCAAACTGTGTTTCCTCAGTTTCCCAGGATGCAAGGAACAGGAAATATTTGTGACAATTCATCAGGAACAGAATTTCACCCTAGATACAGAAATATAGGGTTGGAAGGCAGAATGAACTGTGCCTATATCGCTTCTGACAGATGCCTGTCTAACCAGTTCTTAAAGACTAGATGGAGACTCCACCAGTGCCTGGGGCAACCTGTTCCAGTGCTTCCTTATCCTTCCCATTGGAAAGTTCTCATTATACCAGTGGGAGCATGGGCTAGGTTCCTTATCTGCCTGTCCAGCCCCATAAATGTAGTGGCATGTTGCAACACTATTGGTGACTTGCAGTGTCCTAATGACAGTACTTCATTTGGGTCAGGGTGGAGATGGTGAGAGGCATACTTCAGTAAAGCTTGGAGTGCAAATTCAGATGGCTGAAATGTATTTGCTGCCCAGGTTAATAACAAAGAAGACAGAGAAATAAGTAAATGCAGGCATGAGCTTTCACAGTTGTGTAAGCATCATAGGATTATATCTTAATTTTGTGCTGGGATTTGTACTGTTGTTGTCAAGGGAGGCTAACGCACTGAAGATGACTCTAAGGAAGTGCTATTTTTTAAAGGAACAGGAGATTGCAGTGCTCAGGGATCAAATATTTTATGTTTAATCTCAACTGGCTCTTCAACAAGTTTTGTTGGCTGAACTGTTATGCTAGTGTGTTAACACTAAAAATCGGCAGAGGATCTTTTTGGATTTGTGAGGAATAGGTAATATTCTGACTAACTTCCAGGCAATTAGCACTGCTTTTGAGTTGGTTTTGCTTTTGCATCTCCTGGCAGAGATCATGCAAAGAGTAGCTTGAGAAGAAAGACATGCCCGCAATTTGACACACACATAGCTTGCCAAGAGAGATCACTGCGGCATCTTCAGTGGATACACTCACAAAGGCATGAGGCAACACACTCAGAAGAGTAGTCCGAGGGGGCCACTGCCTGCTCATAGGGTTTGGATCTCACACAGGATTCTAAACCGCAGAAGTGAAGAAAACTCAGCACTCTCCTAATCACGGGAATGACCTTAATATCATGAGGTATTTTTAAAAAGGCTATGTTTCTCCTCCCTCCCTGTGTGTGCAAGAGAGAAAGGCAGGCAGTGAGTGTTACCATCTCTTTTAGATGGACAGAGTGATACCCTCTTCTGTAAGAGCTCTCTGGCGGCCTGCCCGAGAATAGGAAGTTTCCAGCTGGCTATCAGACTCTTAAATGCTAGATCTCACCAGCCCACATCTGCTCTCTTCTCTTGCTCAACAACTAGTTACGCAACCTGAGGAAAAAATGTTATTAATTCCTGAATTTCCAAGCTCAGTTGTTGCACTTAATACTTCTTGCCCATCTCTCTTTCTCTG
>NW_009936989.1:26074-42404 GCF_000696875.1 Nestor notabilis
TGTTCCTGGGTTCTCCATCCCAGGGTGGAGGAAGCAATGCTGGAGATGCTTCACTTCACTGCCACTGCCCACAGACCTGGTGCTGAGGGATAGAGGGTGCAGAGGGAAGAGTGCAGGATGACCCACTTTTCATTGATTGATACCCAGAACAAATCTCATGGGGCCTTCTGTATAACACGGATCAAAGTGCTTCTCTGCATCGGCTCCTGTTTGAACTATTGCTTTTCTTTGAGTAAACCAGCCAAGTTTAATTAAACTTTGCCCAGTGACAAAGAATCTAATCTTCTCTGCTGAAACCACACGCCTTATTTCTAAGGCAGATTGTCTAGACAGATGTGTTTGAGAGCCCACTTCCAAAGTTCTGCTCCAAATACAGGTACTCCTAAATTACACCTGTATGAGCCCTTCCCTTTGCTCTAGTGAAGAGCTTCAGCTTTTAGAAGTTCTTGCTGAAAGACACATTTTCCAGTCCTCAGTCATTCAGTGAACTCTTTTCTGAAACCTCCTTATCTATAAACATTCTTCTTCAGTGGCACACACGAGGCCGGGACACTTTTAAACCAAGACCAGTTACAGGCTTTGTCCATCACATCCAGAGTTCCCAGGTTCATATGCACGAGGATTCCTCTAGTCCTTCTGTTGAAGTAAATATTTCCTCCTGTTGGGCTATCTGCCTCGCCTTCCCTGCAGACTTACTGTTTCTAAGGGCTCTATTCACCTGTGGGGATGCCCTACAAGGTTGTCCTCTGATGAATGAGTTTACTTTTGGCTGCGCTGAAGTTCATATCAAAAATTGGTTGCTTGTGTGCAGCTTGCCAAGCATGTCACATTGCTCCTTCTCAGGGACCTGATTTCTTCATTATTGACCACTCCATCATTTCATGTGACTCCTGGTCTGTTCCTGCTCACAGGGCTATCCATGCATTCAACACCAGATGAAGTATGTAGGAGGATTAGAATCAAAGGCCCTCCTGTCCCACCTGCACTCATGAACCACAGTGCCAAATCGCATTTCTTGGACTTACATGAATTGGGGCTGCCTAGTAGAGTGCCTAGTAGAGACAACAGAGCTGTGGAGGATGACCTCTAGCTCATCTCTCCTAGTCAACGAGCAAGTGCTAAATTTGCCTACGCCTGCCTACCAGCCCTGGTGACATTATCATCTGTCTCATTGTTCCTGGAGGAGATGGGGAGTATCACTAGAGCTGTTCCTGTAGGGAGCTTTTCTAAATTACCACATGAAACCTCATCCCACCATAGACTAGAGAGCAGCCTCCACCCCCATCTCCCCAGCCCTTCACCACAGCAGTGCAGAAACCTTGTTTGGTGGCTGATGATGGATGAGGGTGGAGACAGCTGTTTGCTTCAGGGGACGCTTCCTGCTCCTGCGTGTTGTGTCAGCAGTATTAGGTCCCAAAGCTGATAAAAGTGAACTGCTGGTTATTTTAGAAAATACTGGTCTCCCCCACAAGGCATAGGACCCTGTCTGTGGTGTTCTGCATAAAGCTCAAAATGCTGAGGCGTGTTCAGAGCGCAGCCACTTGACTGAGCCCTTCAGAAGACCTTGGTGCTGGGATGCCTAGTTTGGAATGCCATATAGCTGTGGACATGAAGTAAGTACTGAGAGCTCAGCATGTGCGAGATGATGGTGAATCTGGGTTGCACAGGAGCCCAGCAACGCTGAGGTCTGATAGTGAGGTACCACCTGAGATCGAGAAATATCATGACTTGGTTTGAGAGTGTCTCAAGCAGCTCGAGCATCCCCTCTTATTTTTCCTCCCACTAGACACTTGTATCCTTTATTGGACCTAGCCATGGTGATTTTGACTGCAGACCACATGTATTGTTTCCATCCACACAGGGGCTTTACTTGCCAGTTCTGCCACGGTCTAGTCCTCTTCAGCCACTTCTCATCACTGCAAGCTTTTCCCTCAGAGAGATCCTACTATTTGAGATCTTTGGCAAAGTTTAACTGGTCACAAACACAATGAACCAGGTTCTGATCTCATTTACTTCTGTGACCTTAATAGAGTTTCTCTGACTTGTACTGATGCACATGAGGGCAGATCCTCTCCCATTTGATTTGCCCTACTGTCTATTTGCTAAGTGCTAACTGCATAGTTGGGTCAGCACAGATCACAAAAGACAAAACAACTGGTGCATAATAGAGAGCTGTTACCTCCCAGATGCTGCTGCCTGGGCTGTTCACACAGTGCTGTAGTCTCCTCCCATGGTGCTCCTACACCAGCACCAAAATTACTGAGAGAACTTTTTCTCTAAACACCTTGCTAACCTCTAGGTGTCTTGCTGACTTGCATGAAATCAGATTTAAATGTCAACACGATGTTAATATTTAAAAATTATCTCCAGGAGCTTCTCACACCTCTTCCTTAGAAGATACAAAGAAGCCCAATGCCTACCTGTTCCTAAAGCCCTATTATCAGTTTGAAGCAGATTAAGGTGATATGCTGGATCTTTATCAGTTATTATCACCTGCAGTAGCCCCTGGCACAGAGTTGCCCTAAAATATGCTTTCCCTGGATGCCTTCCAGATTTCTACAATTGCAATCTCCTCATGAGCCAGAGGGAGCTTGTATTGTGCAAAACAAGAAATAGAAAAGCAAAAACCCAGGATAAAAAATAGCTCAAATTATTTAATTTGTGTTTTAATTCCAAAAACACATGAGGCCCCTGACATTTCCCACACACAATGCCTCTCTCTGAAGCACAAAGAGGATATATTTTAAATGGCACTGTTCATGGCATTGTATGTTGCTACTGGATAATGGTCTGCTGCGGAGAGATAATTGTTGAGGCAAAGAAGATAAACACTGAGGCAAAGCCAAGATGTTTATTTTCAAAGCACCAGACCGTAATGCAGGCAAAACATACAATATCATTAGTGTTATTACTAATGCATTGGAAGCCTGAACATGCCCCATAACAAATTCTTGTTTGGGCCCCCAGTGAGAAGTGCACCCAGGCTGATGCAAATGCTGATGGCCAGAGGGCATCTGTTGACAGTATCACGGGCAATACCCAAAAGTTGCCCCTCTTGGCTTGTGTCTGCCCTTCTGCAGCCCAGGGAGGTGGCAGAAGTGCTGCCTGGAGACCTGACTGCTCACATTTGAAGCACCAGGAAGAACAGATTTCTTCTGCATTGGTTCAGTGAGAAACTAAACCAAAACATTTGCCAATTCTTCGGCTTTGTTCGAGGTGATGAAACCATGGGAGATATGACCCGCCTGTCATCAGACTGTTATTTTACGGTCTTCAAAACTAATTTTACAGATACCTGTGAATAACTCATGCACACGTTTGGCTCTGAGCACTGGTGAAGTACAGGTCCATACAAGCACATGGCAGCTTCAAGCAGACGCAGGACCTGGTACCATGCGGTAATGGAGGATGGGCTACACCTGGGCAGTGTGTGCAGCATGTTCAGGTGTGGCGGGGCTTCTCTGGGCACATGCTGGTGCAGGTTCTCCTTTGTGCATGTCCTGTGGAGGCTGAGGGCCGTGGCTGCATTGGCTTGTAGGAGGGGATCCCACCAGCTGTTGGGTGCCCTTTCAGCCTAGCAATATCCACCGTACACCTCGCAGCAGTGCTGAGCAGGGTCCCAGCCTTGCTGTTCACAGCAGTCACTGGTTTGGGCACCTTGATAAAGGCAGAAAGCTGAACCGGCTCTTTTCCACCATTCTGGCCAGGGGTGAGTGCAGATCCCAGGTGTATGAAGATAATTAAACACCTAGCTCCTATTGATTGTATTGGTCATCAAGTACCTAAATACACTCATGGGCCTGTGCAACTCCCTAAACACATTCAGAGAAGGCAGCAACATCCTTGAGTATTGTATGATCTGAATGTATTACTTTCAGATTGGCTGTAAAATAAATACGTTCACCCTCAGAAAACACAACATGACACTCTATTGTACAGAGTGGAAAGACAATATAAACTTCTTACAATTATTTTACTTCTCAAGACTGTAACTCAGATTCTTTTAAAATATAACTGAAAATTAGGTACTAATGTACATATCTTATGTGTGTGACCTGATTTTCAAAGGTATTGACCATCCAAGGTTGTGTATTGGCATCACCTGAAGGAATACAGACTTTTGGAGTCTCCATCCCTTTAGAGAAAAGAAACCATTTTCAAACAATCCAGCCTTTCCATGTACATACTGATGTCTAAAAAAAGAACAAAACCCAACCTTAACCCCTCTCAAAAAACAAAAGAAAAGAAGCATTTAGTTCTTCATTATTTGAACTGTGTTGGGTTCCTCCATTATATCTCTGTCATCTCAAATCATTGCACTGTCCTGAGAACTGCAGATTTGTTTCATCCTGCTCCTGTGGATTTAGCTGCTGCATAGCCCTGTCTAGTTCACTGCAGACTGCTGTGCTCTGCAGTGACCTTCTGCATCTCCTTTTCTGACTGTTTTGTGGGTTTCCAGCAGTCAACCAGGCACTGACAGAGATGGTGACCCCCAGGGCTTACCCAACCGTATCGTAGGGGCACAGCCAGGTGTCCCCACAGGACTGGCATGGGGGGGGTTTGACATGGCACAGACCTGCCCTGTGGGGTATAGCCAGTCTTACTGGGAGCTACGGATTCATCTTAATTGTTTGCAAGGCTCTTTACAATGTCTATGTATAGGAAGTTGGCAACCACAGAAGTGCCAAGGGAACATGATGTGATTCATGCTTTTACAACAAGTGCTATGAGGTAAGCTGACCTGATTACAGAATAATGTCTTTCTAGCTTCTCCTTCAGTTTTGGAAAACTCCCACAAGAGCTGTAATTTGGATTTTAGTTCTTCACTGAAGGTGCCATATCTGACAGGTAGATAGTAATTATTATTCCTTGCATTTTGAGAATGTTAAAAGTCTCCAACAAGATCAACAACAGCCACCGTATACTCATATACATACAACCACGTTTGTCCCAGACTAACTACAACTGTCAAAGAAAATGGAGTGAAACGACACGACGTACAAGCAGAAAAAACATTGAGAGTTTACAATTGTCAGGTTATTCTCATGATTTTATCATTAAACTACTTTTATAACTATTCATATGTTAAAAGAACAAATTCACAAGAAATATAGCATAAAAATAAAAGTTGTATGGGAATTTCTGGTAGTTACCTGAGTTTCATACCTTATGACTGCTTGTACTGTGTTATCTTCCGAATCATCTGTGCCTGTCATGTATTTGACAATACATGTTTTGTCAAGTCAAGCAGGCTTCCTTAGAAAGAAACAGATGATACTATTATTGCACAAGTAGGATTCCGTGGTTTTATTGCTGAGGTAGCCAAAGCTCTTTCAGGATCTTACAAAATACAGTTCACACGATGTTTTTCAGAAATTAGCTTTAACTTGTTTATATGAGTAAATGCATTTACAAATAAAGACATAAAGGCAAGTTGGTTTGCTTTTGAGAAATCTCGGGATTGTTTTAATGCCAACTGCGTCAGTGCAAGCCAGTAGATTGGAAAAGGAAAATTGTAATTACTGGATTACTTGGTGCTATAATATTCAATATTATGGTAATGAGGGATGAATTAAAGATGCTGCTGGATTGAGGAACCCTGCCTTCTAGACTCTACTTCACAGAGGCTTTAATTGGGTATTTAGCAGAAGGCAGTGGGATACATATTAGGGTACTTAGGTAAGTAGTCTGACAACATTTTGTCTAATCTTTTCTGCTTCCATACCTGAAAAAGTAGACGTGAGTCTTGCGCTCTACTTCTGAACTGCATAGATGGAAAAAATATGAGAAAAACCAGCTGTCATTTTGGTGTGACCAAATATAAATTGTGTGACCGTAATATAAATTGTTTTGATCTGTCAGTGTTTTAAAAACCATGCTTCAAGCAGGACAAATGTGGAGATGACTTGTTCAGTCATTCCTCAGACAACACTGATTCTCTCATGGATAGCTGAAGATGGCGAACAGCAGAAGGAACATGCTAGCTGGAATTCTCTAGCGAGGGCACCACTCCATTTTTGTCTTTCAAAGTCTTATTGATTTAAAGGATATTTCCAGAGTCATTGGCCTGTTCAGAGTATTTGCTGTTTGCACATGCTCCCTGATCTTCCTATAGTCAATTTGGGCAGCATATTTTGTTCTACACAGCCTCCACAGACATGGGTGTGATAACCATGCTTCGCAGCAGTGGTGGGCATGCATGCTGTGATGTGGTCTGCCAGCCATCCCTTGGGGGTGGGCCTTCTGCAGCAGTCACTTTTGGTGGGATACCAGCCAGCACATTTCTTTTTATTATTGTTAGAAAACCAAGGTCAAATACAGTTGCAGCAGGAAGTTCTGTAGTTTGTGGTGATCTTTAGCTCCTTGGAAAGTTCATTCTCCAGATTCAGTGCTCTAAAATGCTCTAACTTCTGCCCCAAACTTCTTACCATTTCTGTACCCCAGAGGACTGTGGCTGAAAGCGATGAAGCTGATCATACTCTTCACTTTACAAACTTCTGTGGCCTTTTGGAGTGGCCATGAGGGGTCTCAAAGTGCCTCAGCTATGCTTGAGATGTCATGGATGGCCAGGGCAGGGAGTAGGGGACAGGCTGGATTCATTCATAGCGATCTGTGATCTGCTACAATCTTCTGTAATATCTGGAGTTTGGTAGCATGACATGTGGGGTGAAGAAGATCACCTCCCCAAACCCCTATCATGGAGGGTGTCAGGTGGAGATTTCTCACTAGGGAGGGAGTGTGGCAAACGCTGCGGGCAGAAGCTGCTCTGTGTGATTATTGTCTGTCAGGAGTTCAGGGCCACTACCAGATTACAGACTGACTTAGCCAGCAGTGAGCTTGTGCCATTGCTGTTACCACTGGCTGCACAGTGGCAACAAACTTCAGAAAAAAGTTTTCCCCCATTTATCTGAAATTTCTCTTTTACTGCAAGTCGACATCAGATGCTTATTCTCATACACACAGAGGCTGCCGATTACAGCTGAGGTCAATAGGCATTTTGATGTTGATTCTAGTAAGTGTATGTTGGAGTACCCTTTGCATATGCTATTGTGCTTTTTCTTCATCAAGGCATGAATACAATGCTTGCTGGTTTTGAAAAAAGTGTATTAATTATGTGAAACACTGAGCCCAGCCCAAACATCAAAAGGACTTGTAAGTGCTCACCTTCCCACTGGAGGTTTGCTTGATGAGCACAGTGATCTGTGCCATGCTATGCATGACCATATTCTTTGTCCTTAACTTCTGCTGGTTTACATGTATGTAATAGATCTGAAATCATTACGATTCCCATGATAGTTCCACACATTCCTAATTGCAAAATTCATGCTTTGGTTAAAAGAAAATTAATTCATACTAGAGATGATTTCATTATTTGTATGTTTTGCTTTGGTGATCATAGAACGAGGAACAGTTTGAACTTAAAGGAGAGGGAATGGAAAGAAGCATGAATTAGAGGTGGCAAGAGGAGAAGGAAAAGAAAGGACTTTATGTCTTTGTTTTCAAGCAGAAGACAATTCATTGATATTTACTAGAAGAATTAATAACAGATTTTAAATGAATTTTCACAACCTTGACAATAGCAGTATTTACCACGTGGAGGGGTAGTCCCCATTTCTACCAAATTCAAGCCTACTGACAGCAGTGACTACATTTCTCACCTACTTGTGAAAATTCTGGGCACAAACCTTTTTGCTCTGTGTTTCCTAGGGATTTGAAAAATCACTGAAATAAACAGTTAACAAAAGTGACTCCAAAGAGATGCTGGGGTGTGGAAAAATCTCAAGTCTCCTCTTGATCTCATGTTTGAGCCCATTCTCCTGATGGAAGGATCAGAAGGAGACTGAAATGAAGGGATTAACTCTCTTTAGAAAATGTAACTTGCTGAAAATACTGCTCTGCATTGTTGACACTCTTGTAAGCACTAGCAGGGGGCAATGATTTGGACCCATTTGTCTCCCTTTAAATGAAATTACTGGTAGGATTCTGCTAGCATTAGCTGGTGAATTCTTCTAAGCAACATCAACTGGTGGCAATGACAACATTCCAGAAGGCTTATTTAAAATATAGAGCGCATTGTGTAATTCTTTTTATTTGTCTGTTGCACAATCTATTTGCTGATACTTGTTTCTTTCCCTCCCTCTCTCTCCCCCCTAGGCTATCAAACAAAGCTGCCCAACCTTACACTCATCCATCAACCTTGAGTTATTAAAAGAATAACTGCAGAACATTTACAAGTGGATGGGATGGAGTACTGGCTGCTTTTCAAGAATGCAGAGTCAGTGCTACAAAGACTTTGCAAGATGGCTAATTTTCTCATGCTTCCTGTTACTTACTTTGCTAGGACCTGCTAAAAGGAATGGATTCTTGAATTTAAGGTAACTGATCTAGGGTGATGCCAAAGTTGTTAATCATATCTAGTACCAGATCATAATTTTATCTGAGTAAAATATCTTTTTTTTTTTTTGGTAACTATTTCTTATAGTCTTTAGGATATATTGGACGGAAGGAGGGGATCGGAATAAGTGCAGATATCTGAGGGCTAGTGTTATACAGCTTTCTCATGGATAGGCTTAAAAAAAAATCAATGAATGCAAAAAAAGGCTGAAGAGATTTTTTAAGTGTCTCAGACCGGAAGTGTAACAGAATGAAGGTAAAATGGATCATACTAAGGGA
Organism: Nestor notabilis; assembly: GCF_000696875.1. NCBI lineage: Eukaryota > Metazoa > Chordata > Aves > Psittaciformes > Psittacidae > Nestor > Nestor notabilis. The sequence continues at coordinate 34,748 of NW_009936989.1, forward strand.
CTTTTTCTCACTGATTAAAGACAGAGGTTGTGATGGAGTGAAGTTGCTATGTAATAATCTGAGAATCTGATCAGCAATTTAGGGTGTGCACAAAGACATCTAAGCTGGTGTGGTACAATTTACTCCCACAGCTTGAGGAGCTGGGAAACACAGTGCAGAGGCTCCATGCAAGCCAGCACTGAACCAGACGCGATATAGCCCTGAATGCTGTGCCAGCTGAACATGAGTATTCAGCCTTTCAGTCCCTCATGGCATATCTGCACGGTACTTTGCTGTGCTGTGTGGACTTGCCAAATCAGCTCAGTGCTAGCTTGGGAATATCTGCATCATGTTCTCTGCAATGTAAATGTACCCTTGGAAATAAAGCTAATCTGTTTGACTTCTAGAGGGGTAGGAGAATGCTTCCTGGCTAGACAGCATTGCTCTAATTAAGTGGAACTGTGGGAAGAACAAAACATGTCAGTCTGTACAGTGACTTTCCAGACAATAATATCCCAGCAGGCTCTGAAAAGCCAATCCTTTTGAGCATTCTATATTCTGTTCAGTGGAAAGCTTTAGGCTCTACTTTGCTGGTTTAGAGGACTGAAAATCCAGAGATCAGCAGACAGTTAAGAACTTGTTCCCAAGAGGGGGCAGTCAGCTGCCAGGAGCTGTCACTGGACAAGGTGGTGAGAGGCTCTGGAGTCCAGAAAAGCATCCATCACAGTCAGCCTTCGTGGGAGGCACACAGACAAACTCATATAGATAGGTCTTTTGTTGTGGGTCCATTTTCTTTGCCTTGCCTTTGTTCTAAGCAGATCAGGCTCAGCTTTAGCAAGTCTGTTTGGTGGTGGACACTGCTCTACTCCCGGAGGCAGAAGAACTGAAGATGAGTCAGAACCATGAAGTCATCCTGGCTGACCACAGGGAACTGGAGTCTGGGAGAGTCATGGGGCACTGCAGCACAAAACATGTAAGCTGGGGACCTGGCACCAGGACAGGGGGCATCTAATGAGATCAGGAATGTAATTTGCACAATTACAATGACAAAATTTATAGGCTTGGATTTTAAATTCTTGGGATTTGTGTCAGTTTAGGAATTGCCCGCAAAGTTCTGTTTATAGTTCCCAGTAAATTTGGCATGTCAGAGGGCATTTAATATCAGGAAAAGTAGCATAGTTACACTACTAAAATATGACTAATTTTCAGCACTGTGTGTGCGTTGTCCACTCAATAACAACACTGCTTGGTGACTCCACCCTGCACACACAGCAATTAGATGGCTTTTACCACTCCACTTCATGACGGTCCTCAGCAAAGGCAGCACAGAGAGTAATGTTAGGGAGCATTTACCAAAGTTGTTTGTGAAGAAATACCATGAATTGAGCTACAAATACATGAAACACAGAGGGTAAATTCCTGTGATAGCCTCTACACAGGAGAGAAGCTGAACAAAACCCTTTCTAGCTGCCCTCTTCTCCCTTTTGTCAGTTCGTTTCATATCCTCACTCTGACTTCTCTTCCTTGTGCATGTCGCTGTGATGTACATCACAACTGATACTAGCCGGCCTTAGCAACCCCTTGCCTTGACTTCTGGCTCTCCTCCTCATCTCACACTCAGTGACTTGTATTTTCATCTAGAGACCCTATCTCGTTAATTAGGCTTCTCTGCTGCTTCTCCTTCCTCATGTGGCCTTCTACTCTGTCTTGACACTTTTCACAAAATCCCTGGTTGATAACCAGAGATTTTCTTCAAGCACACTTCCTTTCCTCTTGTTTAAGTCTCCTTCAGCACTGTCCTTATCCTTTGCTTTATTATTTGATTCTTCCATTACTCCCAGGCCGTGAATTCCCTCAAAGCCTTCTTTGCTCTTGATCTACCTGTTCAACATTTCTCTCTGAGCTTCTGTGTTGCACTTGGCACCCTGAGTGCTCTCTATAACCCTGATCATGATCTGAGGAACAATGCTGCTATATGAAGAAGCCCTGAACTTTTGCAGAAGTTCACCCTGGTTTTAGGGACAATTTTCAGTCTCCTGCTGGCACATCTGGTTCAGAGAAAAATCAAGTACCAATTGTCTACTTTCAAATCTTCCACACATTATTTCAGTTCTATCCCTAAGCAAAACACTCCTGCCTTTTCCCTTAAAATACTTAGCAAGTACACCTATTACACTGATTCTTCTGCTCACTCTTTGATTCCTTGGGCAAACGATCTGCCCAATCAGCCTTAGAAAAATTCCTCCCCTCCTCCCCACCTCTTTAACCACTCTAGATTAGCACCAACCCAGGGACCAATTTCTTAGACCTCACTTCTTTGTGCTATTATCGACTTCTTTGTCAACCACCTTCATGCTATCATCTCCCACACTGCAACCAGTGGCAAGCTCTCTGTTAAAGTTTATAAAACTGCTCTTTTACAAATTACTCCCCGTGCTGCTTCTTTTGTCGCTGTTGCCTCAAAAGCTGTCCCACATACCAGTGCCTAGAAAGGCAGAGAGGCTTGTTCTTTTCAGGACAAGCTGTGCCAGGCCAGAAGAGAGCAGCACATTTCGTTTCGACCTTTGAAATTCTTAGTATATCAAAGGAATCATAGAATAATTGGAAAAGTCCTTTAAGATCATCAAGTCCAGCTGTTAACTTACGTTAATAAGGATGATGCAATTTTCTGTTCATTTGTATTTCTGCTCTCCCCATAGTTTTTCCCATCTTCCCCTTCCCTATGAGGTCCAAAGACATTACCAGTCTGCCTAGAGTTGTGGTGGGGGCTAATCTGGGTCATACAACTTTCAGTCATGTATCTAGGCCATCCAGTCCTAACTTATTTTAGGTAATGAGTTTAAGATAAATCTCCAAACCATTAAAAAGATGGTATCAGTTACTGCTGTGTTGTTTTCTCTGTGAACAAAATTCCTAGGAGCATTGATTTCCAAGCTGATAGGAGTTGTTGTTGGTCTGTTTTAATATTGTCTCATAGACTAGAGGAGTCACTTTCCATGACAAACCAGGAATGGCTGCAAGAATTTCTTACAGAAGAACCATTCACATAAAATACTTGCATCAGGCACTTGTAAGAAACAGAATAGGACATTCTTGAAAGTAAAACCTCTCAGTTGACTTTTTGGCTGGAATTAAAAATCCTGTTGTATGATGCTGAAAAACTTCAGCAACCTTCTGCTGAAAGTTGTGTAGGAGAAAACAAAATTTTAATCCTCTTTCTCCCTTCCCCCACCTCCCCCCGAGTTTTTAAGGTGAATTTAATTGTGTTAGAGGGAGCAAAACAAGAACATGATGAGAGAATGACCCAGTGCTTTTTCTGAGAGTGAAAAACCCATCTTGATGTACATGGGTGATGGGCACAATCCATCCTCAAAGAGCTGCTTTCTACAGATTACCATCAGAGCTCTAAGCTCACAGTGACTTACCATCACTATCAAACTAAGCACATTAGAGCCATGAAACACTTGAACATAAAACCATAAATCCTGATTTACCATCATCAGTCCTCTGAAGTGCCTGGCATTGGCAGAACAGTTCTTTTAAAACTGTGGACCAGCTGCTTAGCTAGTGTAAATCAGCATAGGATGTTGTGAAGTGGAAAAACATTGGTACTGCTTAAAGGTTGCTTTAAAGAGATCAGTGAGTAACTAAATGTTTAACACACCCACTGGGAAGTGAATAAAACAGGAATCTAGTTTGCAGAAAAAAATGTCAATTAAAAAAAAATAATGTAGTGGCTGAGAACCAGGCAGGTTATGTTCCTCCACTCAGAGGTTTGTAAGAACAGATTAGACCAACATCTGCCACACATGGATGGAGTCAGCTCTGGTGGAGGGGCTGAACTGGGTATGCTCTGGAGATCTCTTCAGTGCTTGCACAGCACAAAGAAATGGACCTCAGTCCTGAAACAGTAACGACATTAGCAAAACACCTTTGGCTCCTTTCTTCCTGCTTAAGACAGGCCAGAAGATTCACACATCGGTTCAGTCCCATGCGTCACCCTCTATGTTATTCAGCCAAAGTTTCCAAGCCTGCACTTGATTTCTGAACACATGTAGGAGAGAAGACAGGCAGTGCACTTAAAATCATTCTAGCAAATTCACCAGCAAATGTTAAATCATTCCAGTAAAATTTTAATGTTCCTTTTCCTGCTAAAATGAGCTATAACAGCTATTAAAATTTGTAGTTAACTATACCGTACAAGTATCTAGTTATTACTGTATAACTATATAAAATATAGTTATAAAAACGTATACTGTAGTTACCTATTAAGTAGCTATAACAGCTATGTGTGAGGTTTTTTCAGAAGGCATTTTCAGACTTAAAGCAATGGAAAAACTTCCATTTGCTTCAATGGAAAATGTGTCAGAATTAAAGTAAGAATATTAGTGTATTTTGATAGAGATTAGTTTCAAGTGTAAGTGGTAGGCACAGCAGAGAAGAACAGTATTACATAACTAGAATTCACAGCATATGTTCTTCCAGTGGATTTTATGAAGCATGTTACAGTAAAAAAGATGTTCTTCCATCTTACTCTGTCCTCTGACATCTGCTCTAAGAGGTTATGAGTATCTCAGCAGCTCATGAGGCAGATTTCAGTGGCTCTTCTATCAGCTAGCCTCTCTTTTGTGGGATTCTCTGTGATGGCTTGCCCAGTCTCCTGCTTTGTGTGCAGGTTAAGGATCAATATGAGAAGAGGGACAGGACAATTGTACTTTGAGAAAAACACTGTAGTTTCTCCAGATTCCTATGTTCTTCAGGCAGCCTGAGCGGAATTGTTTTGAGGCAGGAAAACGCTTTACCACGTAGTGCAGTTAAGGCTGAGACCAAGCTTGCATAAAGGTGTTTCTCAAATTATGCCTGCAGGATGGGTTGTGCGGGCCCCTGCAGCCTCAGGGCAGTTTTCAAGGCTAAGCCCCATGGCCTGTCACTGGAGAGATGGGGAGACCACATTCTTTGTGTAAATGCGAAAGAGCAGGTCAGATCCCTTGTGAAGCCTAGAGGGAAACCTCCCACTAATCCACTAGTGATCAAGGCCAGGTATGAGTACCAACACACATTAGACTGCTGTGTAACAGCCAGACGAAGTCCAATGAGTGGGTAATAGCACCCATCATAAGCATCCAGAAAACATAATGTAGCTTCCTGGGTTTATAGGAAGGCACTTGAGCCTGTGTTATTTCAGGTTTTCAAAAGGATCCCATCAATAGTTGACCCTGACATTTTTCTGCTAGATGGTTATACCACATAAACTGCCAAGCCAGTTAACATTCAACTACCTGCTGGTGTTTTGGGGAACTATTCTACCAGACGGCAGAGCTAGCTGAGGGCCAGCTGCACTTACTGGTTTAGAAGGAATGTCACCCAGGCGCAGCTCTGCTGTTTGCAGAGCCAGCTCCAGTCTGGCAGCAGGTTCACTGCAGTTTTGTTGTGGGGTCTGGGGATGAAATTGAGCAGCACAGCTAATCTGAGCTCACCAGCTTTAAATGGGACAATCCCATTTCTCCCTCTCTCCTCCTCCCTCACTCTCCCAGTCTCGTCCACCCTTTTCTTTTTCACCATGATAATCATAAAGCCTTTACCTTATGGAGCCATGCTGGACTTCAGCTGAGTACACATGGAGCCACCTCAGGTCTCTCTGCTGCTTTCCCAGTACCAGGCCTTCAGAGAAGGAACACTCTGGCGTTGCTCGCATTAAGCCCAAGATAGTAAATCCAACCAGACTGCTGAGCACTGAAGAGAAGAGCGTGCTTCAGAAAAACTTGCCTTGCTCTGTAGTGGGGTAAGTAGGTTGTTATCTCTGGCCACGTGCCAGCGTTGTTAGGGCTATGTTGTCTCGGGGTAACACTATCAACGTCCCTGTGTCATCCACTCCAGTACCTGCATTTTACAGTTCCTGCCATTGTCTGGGGTGTTCCAGCCCTTCTGCTTCATCCAGCAACTTCTTTGAATTGTGCCAGTTCTCTTCAATGCATACTGTGACATTGCAAAGGAGGAAAAATCAGTTTTTACTCTGTCCTTGTAACTTCTAGTTGGAGTCTTACAGGGTAGAGTACGGTAGATTGTCATCTCCTGGTCTTCAATAGTAAAGGAGAACTATTCAGGGTACATTTTGTATCATGAAGACTTCATCAGTGAAAAAGAACAGGAAAGAAGCAAATGGAGATTAAGGGTATTTTTAAAAACAGGATACTGAAAGGAAACTGTGAAATGAGAGTCTGGGTGTGGGAAAAGACTACAGCTGATTTTCAGTTAAATGATTGTTTTTCTGAAATTTTGTTTTTTTCAAGTCAAAATATTTTCAAAGCCATATCAATTTTGTCAAGAAGAGTGACAAAATAATTGACAAATACATTATGCTCTGTGACAACATTCCTAGACTAATATCCTGACTTATTCTCCGTTTGTTGTAATAGAAGTGTCCAAGGATGGCAGGATTTGTAAATGAGCAGCACGAAAGAAATTTGGATAGGTGATACTAGAAGACCAGTGTTCTACTCCCAATCCACATGTGCCTTCCAAAGTGGAAAAGCTGAGTCTGTAAATTGGTGTCTTAGTATACTTTTCACAGAAGATTTATCTGAAAGGTGATATTTTCATTTCTGAAGAATGAAAGCAAAAATCAGATGTCAATACGTAAACATGGTCACAAACAAGTTAGGTGGCACTTTTAGTCCATGCTAGTCTTGTCCTGGGATTGCAGTAATGCTTTATTGGAACAAGTCTGGAAACAGTAAAAAGGCAAGTGAGAGCACATGGTGTGTATGGGAGAACGCAAAGGCTAAGCTAAGGTAGAGGAAGCGCGGTCAGAAGCTGGTGGACTTAGAGGAGGATGGGGTTTTGCTCAGTCTAGACCTGAAGTTATTTCTATTAGTTTGAGAGAACTATTAGCTCCTTGGAGTCCCTCTGAAGCAGTCCGTGGATCTCATGGACTACTTTAGCAGTTGGGGTGCCAGGACTGCCTCTGGTCACACAACCAAAGAGTGTCTGGGAAGTACCAGTCCTGCCACACACATGCAGATCAGCTCTGCTGGGGAACTGTATGGAGAGCAAATGCCAGCTGAAAAAGGTGTATGGACAGCCTGGGCTGAAGGGCACCATGGCAGGGGAGAGGGTTTAGCGGGAGAGAGAAGATTGTGGCATGGTGCCCAAAATGTGCTTCAAGCAGAGCACTGGATGTGGGCAGGAAAGCCAAAAGAGGCTGTAGGTGTGCAGAGCGGCTGTGTCAAACTGGCTGTGTGCGCCACAGGGCTGTGGGTCAGAAAGGCTCGCCGTGCGGGCACCTGTCTCAGAGGCAGCGATCCAAGAGGGCCCTGTGCAGCTGCTCCCAAAGCTCCGGGCTGCCTGTGCTCACAGGGAGGTCCTGGCGTGCCCTGGTGAACCCCTGCATCAGCCTCACTGCTCAGCCAGGGGCGCGCAGCCTGCGTGGCTCTGTGTCTGGGTGCCGGGAAGGGCGGGATGCAGGAAGCTGGCAGCTCCCGGCCCTACTCCCCGGGGGTCCGTCCCACTGCGTGTTCCCGGAGCACACCTACCGCCTACAGAGAGTGTTCAGCTGCCCGCGTAGCTCAGCAGGGACCGCGGTCTTCCTTTGAAAACATGCCTCAGTTATGACGGAGGAGGCAATGGGGATGGCACTACTGCGTGGGGGGGGGGGGGGTGGTTAATGGAGTGGGGGGGC
>NW_009936989.1:42435-61475 GCF_000696875.1 Nestor notabilis
AGGGAAACCTCAGTGCCACATCTTACTCAGCCTGGAGAAGCTCAAGCACATGTTTCCCAAGGCAGCAGCCTAATAAGCAGGCCAGCTGTGGGAGGGGAAGAAACTCAGTTTGTTGTTGAAGCTGGGTCTTGGCAGAATAAATTATACATGACTCAAAGCTCCAGGAAGGGAGCAACCAGGGGCAGTATGACTGCAGCCTAGGGGCTACAGCAGGGCTGGAAAGGGAATAAACTTGACACAGCCCCAGCTCCATGGCTGTGTCTCTATCTGAGCCCACGCAAAAGACACTCCAGCACCAGATGTGAAGATTCCCATTCTTAGAAGGACATTTCACCACAGTGCTGGGCTCCTTCATGTCCCTCAACCTTTCTTCAGAATTGTTATTTCTTTGTGGCTTCAATATTTGTAATGTTTGAACCCGCTCGGGTTAAGGATGGCTCTAAGGATAGCTATTTCTTGGACAAGTGCTCTAGTCAGCAGGATATCACACAGGACTTGGGTACTGGCATCACCACTGTCCTGAGTTTTAAAAGAAACTGCAATTCTTGCTTTTTCCTTTTTGAGGAAATGATTACAGGACTACTCTTCAGGAGAGACTTGTTGGAGATGTGTTCCAAATAAATTAATATTCCTAACTGTATTTCTTCATGAGCATCCCAGGCTTCTGGAGGGTGGTTCACAGAAACACAGCATAATGTAGGTCAGAAGAGACTGCTGGGTGTCATCCAGTCCAACATCTTGCTCAAAGCATGGTCAAGTACAGCAGGTTACTTGGAGCCATATCAAGCTGAAGTCTGTATATCTGCATGAATTGAGACTCCATAGCCGCTCTGGCCAACCTCTTCCTCTGTCTGATCAGCCTCGCTGTGAACATTTTTGTCCTTGTATCTAGCCAGAATTTACTTTGCCGCATCTTGTGATGATTGCCATTGTCCTTTCACAGTACACCTCTGAGGAAAGCCTGGCACTGTCCTACCTTAGGTAGCTGATGGCAGGAATTAGGTGCCCTGTTGCCAGGGTTTGGCACTGGTGCAGCTCCCTGCTCAGCACTGAGGTGCCTAACCCTCCCCACATGCTGTGGTTCCCCACATTCTGTGTTTCAGCAGCTAGCACGGCATCCTGCTGTTGGTCTGGGGGGATAACCCTACAACTCTGTGTTGGATTTGCATTGTGGTGAGCTAACTGTATCATATCCCACTGAATTTTCATCTTTGCTGTCTGTTCCCTTTAAGTTTCCCCAACTCCTGTTTAAATCTGCAATATTGCCTGAGTAAAGAATCATAGAGCAGCCAGCTACTATCTCTTATTGAAAGAAAGAGGTGCTTTAAAGCAGGTAGTGTTGAACAATTACAAATACTCCTCAACACCACAAATGTTTCCAAATATAAGCAGATACTCAGGAATGAATGTACAGGAAAAGAGAATCTGTTTATTATGTTGTCACCTTATATAGCTAAACCATTTACTGCTTTGTTTGCACTGAGATACAGGTCCTTTGTAGGTAGCAGCTGTACACCAGCTATGTGTGTAGCTGCCTCTATAAAGATTGTGGAGGGAACACACACGGTAAAATGCGGAAAAGAAGTTTCTCCTATTGAGCAAAGATGCAAAAGACGTGCTGGACATTGTCCCTCTATGACCCATGCAGAGATGCTCATCAAATGTGGTGTAAATGGGACTAGTCAGTTCTATTTCCTCTAATTGGGTTACCTGTTTATTTGGTAAAAGGATCATGGTTTCAGGAGTCCCTGAGCTCGTTGCATGTAGGGCGGGAGCAGGTCCAGAAAGGCTTTGACTGAGCCTGAGCAAATGAGCCCCAGTAAGCTCATGTCTGCTCTTTGTGTGTACGAAAGTGGTGTTATGCAGGGGCAGCTTAGGTCTGTCGAGGGCTGACCACTAACCAGGACCTGCTGTGTTAGGATGTCTCAGCCCCCTGCTCCTCGGGTGGGGAGACGTGCAGCCATTTGGCTGGCTTTAACCTGTCAGGTCATGCGTTTACACGGTTACTTTTGAGCTAAAATCCCTTTCCGTTAAACTTCCGTTAAATTTAATCCTTTTCCATTAAACCTCCTATTTAAAATAATTCATGATTATCCATCCCTGTGGAGCCCCATACAGAAGCTGCTATATCTCACATCTCTGCTACTGTAAAGTTTTCCAGCTGTCCCACATCTCACCAGTGCCTCACCTATTGCAGAGTGCTCAACCAGACCTTCTCCTCCCCTTCGCTGCAAGGTTAAAAGCCAGTTTCTCTGCCAGGTGAGTCTGCCAGCGCTCACTCCCAAATGATTATTATCGCCAGTTTCTGATACTTTGAAGAATAAGATGTATTTGGTGTAATATCAAAAACAAAGTGAAAAGTCACAAGGGACCAGAGATTACCAGGGATGTAAAAATGATTGGGCCAAAAAACCCTTGTACACGCATGGCCAAGAGTTACACGCTGGTGGTGAAAGTAAGACAATACAATCTTCATGACAGCAAATACGTCAGTAACATAAAGTGATTCTGCCAGTTTGGTTTTTTCCTCTCTCTTACATGGGTTAACTTGCTAATGTTTGCTTTAATTGTTTTCTGCAGGATTTATCAACAGTGAATTAAAGACTAGATTATAGGGTATGCAGTATTGGTTTGCTTCTTGTGGTATCCAGTGCCTGCTCTATAGTTAAGATGTTTGCAAGACCAGGTCTAACTAACAATATATACAAGCACTTGACAGCAATCTTTTCTTCAGACTCTCTGTCTGAGGTGATTCAGCACTGAAAGATGCAGTCTCTAATACTGCATTTTTCTTCTTGAGCCAGAACTTTATAACTCCTCAAAGAAACCCTACCCCATATTAATATAACACACAATTACAAATGCTCTTACCTCATATACTGTGCTAAATGCATTCATAATGGTAAATTAGCCTATGTGGTGATTTGGGCTGGACCTGTGTGTTTCCCTAGAGACATCAACCCTGCTGTCAGAGACAGCGATGCCCTGGTAGAAGATCTGACAACAGAACCTACAATCCTCTTTTACTGTCACACCCCTCCCTGCCCTGACCGCTTAAACTCGTGCTGATGAACCAGAAGCCTGCTGCCAAGCATTCTCAGGAGCCCCATAGCTCAGCAGACTCACATGCTGGTCTGGAGAACCGCCTAGGAAAACTATCTCAGGAAAATGAGAATAAAATATAGGATAAGCAAATACATTTTTGGCAATAAAAGCAAAGCTATGCCTGCTTAGTTTCAGAGAATCCGTTTTTAATGTGGTATTTACATGGGTTCTTCTGCTATTCTTGTGTAAATTAAACTGTCACCTGTGCAGCTTCCTGTACCAACACAGTTGTTTTCTCAGGAAATATGCTGGGTTCTGAATACAATTCAAATATCAGTTTGAGAAAACAAAGACTCTTAAAAAAGGAACTGGATCTACAAAGATACATGTTGTAAGGCCACATTCTTTCTAAGGGTAGCATCTAGGCTGCTGCTGACACACCAGATTAAGAAAATAATCAGCCACATCTCCAAAGAATGTTCCCTCTTCTGCGTCTGTTTAATTCTTTGGGACCTACGTGTAAATACAGAATTTAATTCTTTAAATCTAGAAGACCAGATGAGCCATCTTTTTTCTTTCACTTCATCTTTTGAATCACAAAGTTAGGGGGCCATGGCTCTGTTTTGTACTTTGCTACAGGACAAGGAGAACTTTTCTGGGCATGATCTTTAAGATAGAGGATCAATTTCAAGTCATTTGTGTTGAAAGTTGTGGTGAAACAGCCCCAAATGCTTTCTCTGTGTACTGGCCCCCACTATTTTGAAAATTGTATACATGAGCCAAAGGGCTGGGGTACCTGTTAAAGCAGTAATGTGTGCTCTTTTACCTCAAATTTATTAAAAGCAGTGGCAAATTCTGAATATATTGTCAAGGGTCAATTTTGTATCTCCCTGGGGCCTCCTCCTAAGCATTTTTTTCCAGATCTGAATGATGACCTGAATACTATTAATGGCTCTGTAGCACCTTCTCCCCCCACCCCCCAAACATTTAGATTGCTGCCAAGCTCTATTCTGCTTTCACTGAGTGCATTACTCCTCAAATTTCCTTAATGCGACACGTGTCATGTGCTAATGTACCTAGCCTGTGCCCTTGATTTCAGCCAGGAAATCTGCCCTGCTTTTCTCTCAGAGGCTCTTGCATCCACCGCAGAGTTGTTGTAGCTGCTCAGGAGCAATTGCTGAGCTGCCATAAATTAGAGGCAGGTGTATTAAGGGAAATTGAAATGGATCCTGGTTTCCTCCAAACTTGAATGGTGAAGGAGCTTTGTATGTTGCTGAGCTACCCTTGGAGCAAGAGGAAGAGCTGCCAAGAGAAACCCAGGACAGAAAGCTGAGAGAGGAAACCACCACTGTTGTCCCAAGCTAAGCCATCATTGCTAATGAGTCACATGTGTTCAATGATGCTCATTTAAAAAAAATAATATGCTGGGTGTTTAGAAGCAGTAAGGTTGAAAAGCTATTATGCATAAGTTCAGGAAAGAGTTACGTTAATGCTTATGTGGAAGCTGGAACCACAGCTCCAGTTAGAAATGGATGAAAGGTGGGGTCTTAATTGTTTTTTCTTTAAGATCCAAAAAGGAACTGTTTAGGGTATTTATCTTCTTTTTCAAATTGTGAAAAACTTTGGACACTCAAAATGTTACTTTCTCTTTTAATTTCTTCCTTTTTTAATTTTCCCCAATAAGTACATGAGGTAATTGCAGGCAGGTTAAGCATTTCTTTCCTTGCACAACAAGCAAATGATGTATTTTTCTTTCATTCTTCTGTAACTTTCCTAAAATTTTTCAGGTTTGTAAAAATGTAAGTGGCAGAAAGGAAAAATAAATTAACAAACGCTATTCTGCCATTTCTCAGAGCTCCTTCTGTTCCCATAGTAATGCTTCCAAGGATGTGAAAGCTTTGAGTGGTTGCAGAATAACAAAGCAGGGTGAGAAAAGGGAGAAAGAAAAGGGCAGAGGAAAAAACCCCAAACACAAATAAAAACCAACCCCAAAGAAAAAGCTTCTTTTAACACTAGTTTTGCTTCTGTCATAGTCTAATGGACACTGAAGAAAGACCAGCCTCATAACATTTGGAATTGAGGCCATTAATAGAAAAATGTCTCATCTGATTATTAAATGTTTTTACAAAACTATAGGTTTCGAAAGGACACTTTTAATAATTTTTTTATGAGCCCAACTGAAAATCTGTGGTCTTAATAATAAACATGGATCACAATCATTCTTGTTCTGCTCATGCCTATCCAAGTGTTTCAGAGTTAGAAATTTACATAATTATGCTAGAAGACACCAGTGTATCTCTGAAGATATTTTCTGGATGCCATTGACGATGATGTGTAGTGCATCGGGCCCTAAATATACTGTTTATAATTTATTTCATTCCAACTGTTACATACATATATACACTGATATATACATATATATACACATACATAAAAACATATCTCCATGCACATATTTGTGTATTTATACATATGTTTGTGTATACATATGTATAAAAGATTTATGAACTCCCCCCTAAATTAGAAGTTAAAATCCAAAGCTACTACCTGTTTCAAGCAGGTGAAGGGAAAACAGGTGTCAATCTTTATGTTCTTTTTCTGCTTTTCATATTCTTGCTGTGTGGTTCTAGGATGCAGATCTAGAAGTCAAGAACTTCAGAGATTTCAGAAGGTGAGGATTTGGGTGTGCTTTGGGCTTTTTTCCCAGAATTTTGAAACAAAGTTCTGTGTCAACTTACTGAGATTTTCAGGAGGAACCTGTGAACTCTAACCACCATCTGAGATGGCCATATGCTGCAATAACAAGGTATAGTGTGAAGAAACGGCAGTATTTGAAGTTGTATTTGGAACATCTCATGCACTTACATTTCCAAAAATGTCATATTAACCCAGTTTGTATTTGCAGTCAGTGTAATTCCTTCCCATTGCCTTCAGAAAGCTTTGGATAGCTTAAAATATTCACTTTACTATATTATTTGCATGAAACTGAAAACAAGGAAGGGAGGGGAAAAAAAAACCCAAACTTCAACATGTAGAGAAATAAAAGAAACAAATCCCAGTTATAATCAAGTGCCTATTTTTATCCTCACCATTCCTCTTTGTTCTCACCTTGGCTGGCATAGAAGAAGCCTTGGAAATGATGCAGGGTTTTTTCTGACTTTTGAAGCCAGCTCAATGTCCTCAGCCTTATGAGATAACATAATCAGTCTCATATATATCTGTACTTGGTGAGAAGTTTGTGGATATGAATATGAGGGAGTCAAGAGCCTGAGAGAGCCTGGAATGTTAGAATCAGGAGCCTCTTTCACGATATTTGTGGTCTAACCTGAAATGGATGGTACCAGAAGTTGCAGAAGAAAGCCTACTACTAGGAATTCTATGGAGAACTTGCAAATGGTGGAGTGTAATTCATACAAGACTGGAAAAGGCCCTTTTTTTGTGCATGCTCTATGCTAGAAGCCGTTTAAACATGCGTGTTATTTTAAGACTTGCTGCTTCTTTTCCTTTGGACCTTCTTGTACTTCTGCAGTTCAAAACAATTACACTCTTCTTGTATTTGGTCCCTTCTGGCAGTGAGCAGAGATTTGGCCTGAGAAGGAAGTACAACTGCTCCTTACCAAGCAGCCCTGGCCTCACACGACCTGGAATGCCATGGGTCTTTGACAGGATTAGTACCAACACTCCCGCAAACTGATTTAATAATCAGCTGAGAAGCTTTTTTGTAAATAGTCTTGGTATTCTGGAAATCTTCACACTCAGCCTTTATCTCACCAAAAAATGCCAAACACAGAGTGGCTTCTGCACTGCCTGAAGTCAAGCCCTAAGGAATTTAGTACCTGCACCTCTTGGAGCCACTTCTGACCTATTTGTGATGGGATAATGCTGATATGGTACCATTTTTTCACCCCTCTTGTGAAGCTGAGTCCTATAAATACCTGAGCTGATTCCCACTTGTCTATTGAGAGGAGCTTCTATGAGAAGAAAGAAGAGTAGTTAGAAAAGGTAAGAATTAATTGCAATTATCTATGGAAAGAGAGCTTACATTTGGTTCTGCATGCAGTAGGGTATATATCTATTTTTTAAGCAATGAAGAACTATGTTTCTAGAGATGAGCAACAGCCTCAGGCAAAGCCCATTTTCCTTGGTCTGACCAAGGAAACACCATCGACTATAACATTGTACCTGACGTGAAGCTTTTAAGGAAGGCACCAGTTAAGGCACTATTTTAAGGAAGGCAGAATAGTTAAAATAGTCTACTGAAAGCCTGGGGATGGCGACTGGACCTAAAATTCAGTGGGGAGTCTGAATAAGAAACAGCACTGACCTTCTTATCAACCCATATTTATCAACAGCTGGGCTGCCGTATTGCATCAACTGGGATTTCTTCTTTTTATCAGGTGCAAGATAGTGGGAATCATAGCAGGACTGGATGCTATGGTTAAGTCTGGGTGACTCTTTTTAACTCACTCATGGAAAAGGCCTATTTTCTTGCATGTGATTGAATTCCCACCAGCAAAGTGAGGCAAAGAAGATGCATGATGTTTTGATGCCTCAAAGGCTGCAGCGCTATGAAGAGTTACCTCTTTGTCAAAGAGAGGGAGTCATGGTGATTCTATGATGATTTGTCTAACAGTGAAGGGACTGAGAATATGTAAGGAACAGGTCAAGACAGGAGAGGCAAGATTGCTCCATTTAAAATATTGTCCTCAATAAAGATGTCCTCATTGCTATACATAGTCAGCTTTCTATGTGGATTAGGTTTGCATCTTTTCTACTGAAAGGAGTCCAATGAAATGTTTTAGTGGGAGAAAAATCTATCCTATTCTATGGATGTCTATTGGTCTGCATAAAGAAAAACCTGAGGGCAGAGCTGGTATAAAATGGTAAAAAACAGTGATGATAAATCTGTTTTCCTATTCAGTGTTTTTAAGAAGTATTTATAAGAACAGATGGTGGGCAGCAGCAGAACATGTTCACTTTTATCAAGACATTTGGCTGAGAAGCACAGACTGAAATGCATTTCTTTCCTTCTCAACTTAATAATTTTAATTAGAGGCAAAAGGTGTGGCAGTCTCGTTGTCTGGAGGCGTATGTGCAATATTGTCTTGGTTGGGCAGGACTGGGTGGGAGAGAATATCACTGCCTCTAATGAAGGGTGGTGCATATCTGTGCAATCTCTATTTTTTTTATTGTCTGGTAATCTAAAAAATGCAAATTCTGAATCTGCTATTGCACAACGTACATAGAGATACACTGAGGCTATGCTTTCAGTTAGTCAGAGAACAAAAACATGACTACAAAATGTGCGCACCACTGGAGAAGAAAGGCTTTGTAAGAAATAGTGGGACATACATTTATTATCTTCAGGGGGAATTTTCAAAGCTACCTATGTAACTTAGTCTCTGGAACTCCTTCACTGTTTAAATACTTCGAAAATCTCACCTAGTAACTAGTCATTTTGAAGTTCACATACTCTCTCCCTAAGGACATCAAAGTTTTCTGGAAATAGTAATTAAGAATCATATGCTCTAACAAGGTTTGATGGTGTTCTTTTCATTTACCCTGCTCATCTCTGGTCATATTGTAGTTTTTCGCAGAGCTGCTTGCAGGGGTGATGCTGTCTTTTGTCCTTTACCAGCTCACAAAGCCCCAGCCCAAAGCTGCTTCTCCTGCTCTTGCATGCCACAGTTGGGAGGTGGGGAGTGTACCAGTATTGGGCTGGTCCCAAAAGGAAGCACTGAAATGAGATTCGTACCCTGAGCAGCCCAGGCACGACGTTCCTGTTGTGTTTTCCCTCTCTTGTGTATGCGTTATGAAAATACTCAACATGCCTTCATCTCACAAACATGCATTTGTTAAGAGCTTCTAAGATTTTCTGCAAGATGCTAAGCTGTCTTCATGCTGTGTCATCATAGTCCTCATGAAGGTGGCTGCCTGATATATCCACTACAAAGGAAGATCATAGTATTTATACAAGATACTTTCTACCTGTATTCTTGACTACATCCCAAGAAGCATGACCAAGGTCAAGGTCAAGGGAGGTGATTCTCCCCCTCTACTCAGCTCTCATGAAACCCCCAACTGCAGCACTGTGTTCAGCTCTGGGGCCCCCAATACAAGAGGGACACATTGGACCTGTTGGAGTGAGTCCAGAGGAGTGCTACAAAGATGATCAGAGGGCTGGAGCACCTCTCCTGTGAAGACAGGCTGAGAGATTTGGGCTTGTTCAGCCTGGAGAAGAGAAGGCTCAGGGGAGACCTTAGAGCAGCTTCCAGTACCTAAAGGGGCTACAAGAAATCTGGAGAGGGACTTCTTACAAGGGTATGTAGGACAAAGCTGAAAGAAGGTGGATTTAGATTAGGTATTAGGAAGAAATTCTACACTATGAGGGTGGTGAGACACTGGAACAGATTGCCCAGAGGAGCTGTGGTGGATGACCCATCTCTGGCAGTGTTCAAGGCCAGGTTGGATGAGGCTTTTGATCTGCCACTGACTTCAGGGCTTTGTTTCACAGGATAATAAAACTTTAAACCAACAGAAGAACTGATTTTTAGAAGATCTTACTGAAGGTTTTCTCTTACTGACTAAAGTTCACTTCTTGAGATCTGTTTTAAGGAGTGTTGTCACTCTCCTGGCTGTAAAAAGGCAACACAGCTCTATCAGTCATTACTTCACAGCCTTTTAGTCGCTACTGTTTAGAAGAAAGTTCAGTTCACTGTGTAAAGCTACCAGTATGATGTCTCTTTATGACTAGAGACTTGCTTTTGCATCCCTTGTGAGTATAAATCTCTGAGATTTACAAGAGGTGGCAGCCTGCACTGCATTTCACCAATGTCCAGTGGGGGCAAATCCTCAGCAGGGAGGTGCAGGCAGGAAGGTTGCTGCTGCCTGGACCCTGCATCTCAGAGCAGGAGCTTGTGGGACAGAATATTTCCTGCACACTGCTGGAGTGGGAGAACTGAGGGTATGTGCAACAGCCAACAACCTCACACAAGTTGCATCAACTGCTGCTCAGGATTTATGTTCTAGTCCTTATGGTCTGCCAGGTAAATGATATATGATGCATGTTATGCGTCACAATACATATGCACCAAATAAACCATGGTGGTTTGTAACATAATACGTACTTTCAAACTTTAAGTACATAGTTAAATTTTGGCAGGGGGCACTGATAAACAGTCTGATTACCAGATATATTGGCGTACTGAAAACAAAGTAATCCAATATCCATCACTTTCTCCTCCCATTATAGACCTTTCGAGTATCATCAGATACATGACTGAACCTGGAGGAAGAAGCAGTCACATTTTCTCATGATGACAGTGCTTTGGGAAGTGCCGGTGCTTGGTGATCTACAGTAAACTAGGGGTAGCAAAGAAATCAAGGCCAGCCTCTGAAAAAGATGTATGCACAATATTCCTCATATCAAGCTGTCTGCATTTACCAAACTATCAGAATGCTGTGTTGCTTACCTGTGCTCGTTAACTGAATTGTTAAAAGACCAATGATAACAGAAAACAAGCTAAAAACAGATCAGAAAGTTTAATAGCTAAAGCTGAGAATTTCAGCCTTATTTTACTTTGCTTGTTTTGGGGAGATACTGTCTGTAGGCGCATATGCTCAGAGTTTTTAGACAAAAGCACAATGCCATCCTTAGTCAATGCATGTTGCTTTTTTGGTGCTAGACCAGCAAACCCTGGTGGTTTATAGCAGATGAGGAATCGATATGGGTTAGTGGATGCAACTCTAGCATTAAACTAGGTGAAGAGGTGGGACTGAACTCTTCCTTAATGTGCTCTCCCATTGTCCATGTCCCTTCTGAGGAATATAGTACTGTACTGCTTTCCTCTGAGAATGGGGATTTTACTTGTGGAGAAGTAATACCAGGCTTACTTCTCCCTTCCTCCAGATCTGTGCTCAAGGAGCACAGACTGGGTATTCTCTGATAAACTGCCACTGTTCTGGGAAACCCCTAATTATTAACAAATAAGAAGGACAGATCTTTTGAACTATGTGTCTGTTGGTTATATTTGATTGGAAGGGCAGGTCAATGTGTTAAACCAATTTACATTTCAATAAAATAATATTAGTTCATATTTTAAAATGTTTTAGAGTGCATATAAGCCAATTTTTTTGGATGGGAGGCAGTTTTACAGACAGCATAGTCTGTGTTTCGTGGTTCATCTATGTGTACCTGCTTGTAAGACATCATAATACATAAAATAGTAATTGTAGATATTAGCATAGATATCCAAAATCTAGATAAGCACATCTAGGTTCAAATACAATGCATTGCACCTGATTGAGGTGTAAAAGACCCCTGATTCATGATTCCTGCCAAGAGCAAGTTTTTTGCACAACTTGTTTTCTACACATTTTGAAAGCCTACTTCTGTAAGCAAATAACTTAGATTGCTCTTATAGGCAGATTGACACATGTACGGGGGTTTGAAGATCTGATCTGAAATGGCACAGCTGGCACTACTCCACTGCTTTAAGAAGAGCTACTTTGGTTTACATGTGGTGAGATGCTGGCTCTGAGCATCTAGTGTGGTTCACACTATTCGTCTGAGATGAAAATGTAGATTTTGCTGGTGTACAAGGTAGGAAGGGTGTTATCTCCTGTAGGGTGTGTCTGATCAGTTATGTTTCATAGAAGTTGTGTACTGGTTTTGAAAAGGGAGATAAATGGTTTACTAGTAACAAACCTGTCTCACCCCATCTAATCATCTGCAGTAAAAGCTGTTGAAAACAAATTTGCTCGTTCCTGTGTGGCAAAGTATCAACATCAAACCTTAACCTTTCCTGAGACTACAGCAGTCTTATCACTTATTTTTGTTGCTTCTCTTACTGATTGTGGCCAACTATCAGGAAATAAATATCTTCCTGACCATAAGCTGATTTATAGGTAAATCGGTCAGATTTTGCATGGCCTCTATCTCTGCCCTTCTGCCCTTGAATTGAGTAATATGCCATGCTTGGAAATAGATCCACTGACTTCACCATTACGGATGTGTCAGATCAACACTGAATGCTTAGCTAATTCACATGCTGCTGTATCAAAGGCAGAGCATTACCTGTAAATTTATTTAATCTAAGATAGAATTAACACAAATCAGCTGACTTTGTTTTAGGTGATATAAAAATACTGCAAGAATAAGAATAAAAAACAAAGCACCAAGTTTTTCCCATTTGTTTGCACAGATGTAGGGATGAATTAAAATGTTTAGCACAATTCACATTTTGGTGAGTGTAATTTCTGCACTTTGACCATTCTGATGTTGCCTGGGACTGACTGGTGACATAGGTGATGGACCTGTCACAGCACTGTCAGAGTGGCTGCCTAAAATGGGCATGGAGCATGTCCTGCAAGCTGGTAGCTGTACCCTGGTGGGTTGGTGGGTTCACAGGGTGCTTTACTCCTTTCACTGCTGTGAAGGAAATACAAAGGCTCTCAAGTACCTTTTCTCTGGCCACCTGCCTATCTTAGTGCTGGGCTCTTGGAGTTGCTCTTTGGGAGTTCAGAGGTCCAGCAAGTGCAAGATACCTTTCCAGAGAACTTCCCAGACCAGCCCTGAGAGCAAAGGCTTGAAACTGAACTTCTTGTCTCCTTTCCACCCTATTCATTCCTTTCAGACAGTCTGAAAAGAGGGTAAAGTCAGCAGAGGTTGGTGCTGAGCAGGCAGTTTTTGAGGTAAAGAATTCCAGTCTGACTGCATGTTGACAACTATCAGATAAATTAATTGCCTGTGTCTTGACAATGAACTCTACATAATGCAATGAAGGAGGACTTGTGGCATGGGGAATGCTGTGCGCTCACCTGACATCATCTTGGAAGGTGTGCTGGAGCAGGATAACAATAGGGCATTATTCCTTTAAGGAAAAGAAAAACGAAAATTGTGAACCCTGGAAGAAGCCATCATGGTAAAAACCTAACAAGACCTATCTTAACACAGTGGCTTGGAAAGAGCAAAATGTTTGATTTCTCCTTTTATTACAGTTGACAGAATTACAGGGAAGAATAGGGTTCATGCACGGGTGCAGCTGATGAGCTATGCCTCTTTGAAAAACTGGGCTAGTGTGTTCAGCCTTTGAGAGGCCCTGTCTTGCTCGTGCTCTTTCCTTCTCACACACCCAGTACTGACTGTCGGAAATTCCTATTCACTGTTCAGTCTCTCTGGCTTCTCATTTTTTCTTGTACAATTACTGTTTGTACTTCTAGTGAGCTGTAACTATTAGGTCAGAGCACAAACTGCTGGTTGTATACATGTAGAGATGCTGAACAGGGATAAACCAGGAGGATGTTTCAGCTCCACATACGTAATCTGTGTATATCAATGCAACACATAGTGCATGTGCAACTTCTACAGCAGAAATAGTTTGCTCTCCTCATATTATGTTTGAAATGCAGCTTTTCTTCTGGCATCATCTCATGATATTGTGACTTGGAAAAAGAGCATGCATAGGGCAGGACAGCTCACTGGGAACTCAGGGAGGAGAACACTACAAAATCGGATTAAACTGGCTCTGAAGAATGAAGAGTGGAAAACTGGCCGTTAAGTTCTGGTGACTGGCATAGCATACACTTCCACAGCACCTATGCATGCATGTTACCTAAATGATTCAATAGGCAAAAGCTGAGGTCATATACAAAGCATAGAGCAGACTTCCCACATACAATTTATTTAATTCCATTAACTGATTTCATGGTCATTTGTCAGAGGGAAGTTTATTTGCTAAAACAACCTGGGTAAATATGATTGATTAGCCTTTTCAGCTTCTGCAATTTCATTATTTAATGCTGTCATTTCAGATATAGATTTCAGATATCAGAATGGATAGAAGGAATATGGGAAGGAAGTGGCCATTCGACTAAGCTTTACATCATTGAGTAAGCAATTGGAATATTTAAGAACCACATTTGGGATTTAAAGACTAAGGAAACACTTGTTATATAAAAAATCCTTCTGTGATGTAAATTCCCGTATGCCAACTGTTATTTAGCATCCTTATTATTACGTGATATATGACTGGCAAGGTGAAGTCATATAAGGAGTGTTTCCTGCCTTTTTTACACTCAACTATATAATGTATATATGCATTCTGAATGTTCAAAACATTAATTAAATTATATTAAGTAAACTCTATATTTTGGGAGGGAGAATTTAAATTGACTAAAGCATAATAGCCATTAAGTTCATTCAGTGGAATTTAGAAAATGCTGCTATCATAGAACCCTGTTGCTAGTACCCAAAAAAGAATTGTAAATTACATTATGGCAAGTTGGTGGCAAAAGCACTAAACAGCCTATATTTTCCCCCCACTCCCCCAGAAAAAAAGAAGAAGAAATAGTGCAGGGCTTCTATAGTAAAACAACAGGAAAAAATACCCAAGTTTTGAAACATATCTTAAAGGCTGAAAATCTCAAGCTATATTCAGTGTAAAGAAGATAGCCAGTGCTTATTGTCAGCCTACATTAGTTTTCTGTCTGTATAGCTATCCCCCTTTCAGTGACTCTCTACTCATGTTCCAATGGGGCAGCCATGTCTAAGTGAAGGAAATAAAGGACATGGATGATATGTTCTACAAGGGAAAACTGGTATCTTGAATTGCATCTTGATTTGCAGTCAGTCTTCACCAGCGTTTACTCAGAGAAGACCACAGGGCATCTGCTCTTTGCAAAGATGCTCCCCCAGGTCTTACCATTAACTGACACAAAGCAGAGAGGGGCTGAGAAAAAAACCACTATCACATAGCCTTCTCCTTGCTGCAAGAAAAGGACAGGCTACAGAACAGTCAGACAACAGTCATTAGATTTGTGAAAAAGACTAAGTGTTTTGACCCTGTCAGTCTCCCCACTGTCTCTAGCAGGAGAGATGTCCTTCTTCTCTGAGTATTATTTTTTTATTTAGAGTAAAAGCTGACTTTTCTGTAGAGCACTAATAATTCTCCAGTCAGTGTAAAACAGTGACCAATTTCACTTAAATAAAAGAATAAATGCTAAATGCATTGCATTTCAGTGGTGAGGCACTGGAACAGGTTGTCCAGAGAAGCTGTGGATGCCCCTTCACTGGCAGTGTTCAAGGCCAGGTTGGACAGCGCCTTGGGTGACATGGTCTAGTGTGTGGTGTCCCTGCCCATGGAAGGGGGTTGGTTGGAACTTGATGATCTTAAGGTCCTTCCAACCCAAACCACTCTGAGATTCTTTTTTTTTTTTTTTTTTTTTTTTTTTTTTTTTAGTGTTACTAAATAACTGCTGAGCTGGAAACCATGGTGACACTGGGGCAGCAGCATCTCTGGTTCTTACTAGGAAAAGGTGAATGTTATATCCATCTTTAAGCAAGGCAAGAAGTAAGGCTTGGGAGGAGGAACTGTTAACAAGTGAGGCTCATCTCAGTCCCTGGAAAGATGATGGAGCATGTCCTCTTGGAAATCATTTCCAATCACATATGGACGGAAAGGTAAAATCCTCCATGACAAACCTGAGTTCAGTCTGTGATGAAATACCTGCCTATGTGTGCTGGAGAGTGCTGGTTGGAGTATATGTTGACTTCAGTGTGTATTTTGACATGTCAGAAGCAGATGAGAAAACCAGACTCCTCTCAGAGGTAGTAGATGATATAACATGCAGCTATAGCCACAAACTGGAGGTTCAGGTTGGACATTACAAAAAATGTTTTCACTAGGAGGGTAGTGCAGCAGTGGAGGAGGTGGCCTGGGGAGGCTGTGGAGTCTCAGTCCTGGGGTGTTTCCAGGACTTGACCAAAGTCACAGCTGACCTGTTCAACCAGCGCTGGCAGCCATCCCGCTTCCAGAGAGAGGTTAGAGTTGATGACTTTCACGGCCCTCTTTGTCCAGTGTTTCTTTGACTATGTATTTGCCACTGACTTTTAAGCAGTGCTTCAGCAAAGTAAGCTGTGAGCTACACTGAGCACAATACCTTCATTCATTCATGTGACATAGAGCAGCCACACATGTCATGACTCTTGTTCATACTTAGGCCCAGCTAATACAATTGTGTCATTCCTGACTGGACTTTAGCAGCACTTTGTGTGTTTATAAGGACTACTGAAGATCCTTGCATTGGACTGCAATGGGAATCCTCATGCCGGGTAAGCCAAGAAAGTTGCTTAAGGCTCCCTCTTCCTCCTAACAATTTATCTGCAGCATCAAAGAGAAAGTGGGTTTCATCAAGTCATTTGCATCATCAAGTCGGTGCCTTCTCCCATTGTGCAGGTTTGCAGGAAAGGGCAAGGCTGGGTGGAGCATTGATCCCTGCCTGGCTCCTTCCATTCCCCTCCTTGGCCTCTGTGCCTGCACCAGCGCCTACCACGCCACACACACCACTGCGTACAGACCTCCACAGCCAGGGGGGACCTGGGACATTAAATGAAACTCAGCACCCAGATGCGCTTTGTAGGTTGTTCTGGGCAACATCATTCCCCTTGCTGGGGGAAAGCTGTGAAGCAACAATGCAGCAAACAGGAAATGATTCACCAATTTTCTGCACTCAGGCAATATTTGTGCTACAACAAATACACCATTTAATTTTGCCCTAGAAAATGCTTATAAAATTAACAACAAAGAAACACTATTTCTTGTTTTCACCTTTGAAGAGGCACAAATGTCTATTTTAGATTGCCCAGATATTGCTTACACTGAGTTGTTTACTGCAACACTGTCTTATTCTTCACTGACTAACTTTCCTTACAGTGCCTGCCAAGCACAAATTAGGTCAACCTAAGCTGCAGTATGAAATGTAATTAGCCAAAAACTTTCTTAATTAGTGCTGTTATTCAGGGTGGGGAGAGCTTAGCTCACAGTGAACTGAGGTAGGGCACGCTGGTGGAGAGAGAATCTTCCTAAAGAAAGGTGGATCTAACACTGGATGGCTGCCCAATGTCTTTTGAAATTTTGATTGCGATGTTTCATGACCACAGTGAGGACTATAATTTGTGCCTGTAGGGTGCTCTGCATTGCAGTAATGGATTGCAATAAAACAACAAACAACAAACTAATCTTATGGACAACACCTTGCAATGAGAATCAGCAATTCTAGGCATTCAGTCACAAAAGTGTTGGTAAGAAACTGCTTCCCTCCTGACAGAGGCATCAGTGGGGTATTGCCACTACTGCACAGCAGCTCCCATCGGAGTGGATGACAAGGGACTGGCATCTTTCACACTGTGACTGTATCTCTGGGGTCCAGTTCAGGAACCCACTTTGCAGGGGACACAAAAGGTAGATCAGTGTGGCTTCCAGCGAGCAAGTACTCGTAACACCATATTTGATGTTGTCAGCATCTTAACTGTCAGAGAAGCCTAGGACTAAAGGGGTGATACTGTTAGTTTGACACTTCTGAAGACAGTCAGTTCATGAGAAACTTGTGCGAGCCCCTACCCAAGCAGTATTTGGATGAAGAGATTTCCACTTTTGTCATCAACCAACTTTCACATTCTCTCACCTCTCCCCTCCAGTCAGTATAAAACAGTGACCAATTTCACTTAAATAAAAGAATAAATGCTAAACCAGCTTTTCCTTTCTGTTACTCTGCTCAGTTTTTACTACCCTTACAATCCATCTTCCATATGGAGTGAATAAAACAATTTTCATTTTTCCATTTATAAATACTGCCATGTATTGATGCAGGACAAGTTACTTGTGAATAATTCTGATTAATATATAATACATTGATGCGATTCTCCTGAAGTGAAGGGCTAAATATAGTATTAGTGGGCATAGACTGCAATAAAAACATATGAGGGCCAATATGGAAAAATATGCATGGGGACAATCTACAGAGCTCTGAAAAGCAATGATTTTTGCACTGGCTGTGCATGAACCAATTCATGTCTGAAGGCAGTCTAAGTACCTTCATGTAGTATTGCACTCAAGCTAATAAAGCCTGGAGAGATGCATGATAATAGGATAATGTGTGCAAAATAACATTCCCACTGGGAAATCATTATAGTGCAGAGCAGAACCCTTGATCCACACACAAGTAAAGTCAAGTCCTTCACTAAGTTCTAAAATGCAGTCTAAGTGTGGTATAAACTTTGTGCTGATCAACCACACAGAGGTTTTTGTATCCTGCTATTTTCATGAGAATTGCATTTTAGCAGGGAAATTCAACATCGCTTTCAGGACAAAGAACACTCATTTAAGTGCCCTATCCTGAAATCTCATCATCTGGACAGTACAGCAAGTCTCCGGGTTTGCCATGGTTCTCATCTAGGTCTGATTTACTGAGGAAAAGTGTTAACATACCCTAGGAGTTGGACTGCATTCGTCATCACATTCCTTCAAAAGCTGAGAAGGTGGCTATTTTAATATATGGTGTGCAAGAGCAAAAAAAATCTGATTATAAAATGGTTACACCAAAGAAGCAGTAAAAATGTTATTCAAGCTCATTACCTAGATAATAACTTATTTAGATTTATTTTAGTTTTGTATGAAGCCTGCAGTCATAGAAGCTTGTCACAAATGTAAGGGTATGTGCACTTTTTTAAATCATCATCATTTGAATTTACCAGTGACTTCTGTGCATCCCGTTAGCAAGAACAAATGTCTGCACTCAGAACTAAATATCTAAGTGCATATTTAAATTGGCAGATTAGGAAGGCCTGATCTTAGATGCAGAAACATACTTCTGAAACAACTGATGTTGAATGGGTTCCTCAAAATCTCTCCCAGATCCCTGCTCAGATGGGAAAGTTATCTCTTGACTTTCAACATTCATTCACAGGTGAAAAGGGAATATTAGAAAAGAAATGGGATCCTACCATGTGGTCTGGGCTGAAGCATCACTGTGCCCTAGTAATGGAAATTGAAAGTCTTTTGGTGACTTGAACAGTGATTAAAACACAGACATTAGAAAGAAATAGTGAACCTGCATTGTGAGAACCTGAAAAGAAAAATACACTTAAAGACCTAGCTAAAGGATGTTCACCAAAACCCAGTGTTAATAACTAACTTTCAGTGACTTCACTTTATATA
>NW_009936990.1:0-7853 GCF_000696875.1 Nestor notabilis
GGTCTACAAGGATGCAGAAGAGAGACTCTTCGTTAAGGACTGTAATGATAGGACAAGGAGTGATGGGTTTAAACTTAAACAGGGGAACTTTAGGTTAGATATAAGGAAGAAGTTCTTCACAGTGAGGGTGGTGAGGCACTGGACTGGGTTGCCCAAGGAAGTTGTGAATGCTCCATCCCTGGCAGTGTTCAAGGCCAGGTTGAACAGAGCCCTGGATGACATGGGCTGGGGTGCGGTGTCCCTGCCCATGGCAAGGGGGCTGGAACTAGGTGATCTTAAGGTCCTTTCCAACCCAAACCATTCTATGATTGTATTATTATATTGACTGGCATAGTCTATACCGGAAAACAGACATCTTTTCTGTTTCTGTACCTGTGAATACACTAAGAATTTTGCTGGCACAGTTTTAATATTTTTACTATTGTAAAAGACATCAGTAGAACAAATGGAATAGTTCAGACAATCCTGGCTTTGGGTTCAGGTGCTGGAGAAGCTTTGGTTTTTACACAAGTATAAAGGAGTGCAAAACTTTTGGAGTCAGTAAGTCAAGGTACATGAGATCAGAATTTGGATCAGTATGTTTGAGAAGAAAGAGTGAAATAAGCTCACCATATTACAGACAAGTCATGACAAATTATTGTAAAGCTTGGAGTACTGTTAGTGGTGTGGTGTTGAGGTTGCTAGGGAAAGCTGCAAGAAAACATTCGGTATAACTTAAAAGCATGTGGGAGCTTTCAGGACTTTTGTTGTCTCATCTCTGTTGCTATGACTTTCCTGGAGTTATGTATTTGTTCTAGGGAGATTATAATTCAGTATTACACTGATATCACGGAGAGATGTTAGATGTACATGTCATGTTTTAAATTGCAGAAGGGAAGCAGATGATTTGAAAGGAAGTAAAAAGAAAACTTAAACAGGGGAAGTTTAGATCAGATATAAGGAAGAAGTTCTTCACAGTGAGGGTGGTGAGGCACTGGAATGGGTTGCCCAAGGAAGCTGTGAATGCTCCATCCCTGGCAGTGTTCAAGACCAGGTTGGACAGAGCCTTGGGCGACATAGTTTAGCATGTGGTGTCCCTGCCTATGGCAGGGGGGTTGGAGCTAGATGATCTTAAGGTCCTTTCCAGCTCTAACTATTCTATGATTCTGTGATCTTTTCAAGAACATAGTTAACCTACTTTGAAATAATTGAAGTAAAATCAGTGATTCAGCAAGCCATAGTCTCCTTAATTAAGATTCTAATGCAAACATGACATTACCTGTGTTTTTCAGAGTTGAGAACTCTTTTTTGTGCTTGTGGCCTTAAAAGCATATACTGATCTTGGGTGAACATGGAAACAGCTTTATTGCTTTTTTTGGTTAAAAGTTTAAGGCTTCTTTGCTGAACTTTCGCTTACTTCTCACCATGTTTATCTAAAAGAAGTTAACTGAGTCTTCAGCAAAGCAGATCAGGAATTTTCCAATGAAATGTGTGTCCTTCGGGAAATAATGATTCACAGAAACCAAGATGTTTTACAGAAATTATCCAGATTCAACAAAATTTAGCTGACACAGGGCAGAGCAGAGAGAATGGCTGGAGCTGCAATTCTCAGACATGTAATTTCCCACTTCCTTCTCTTTCTACTGTCTCGGAGCCCCTGAAGGAATTTTTCTTTATTAGTAAGAAACCAGCAGGAGCATTCGTATTGTCTTGAAATAACAGGTTTTCAGGATTCCTTCTCAACTGGAATTTCAAAGTTTCTAGTGTTCACTTCTGGGGAACATCAGAATTTGAGCAAATTTATCCAGCTTTAGTTTGCTATGTTTAAAAAGTCCCATCCATAGTCATGTACCAGAATTTGAAGGCCAGCCAGGTACACAGCAATTCTGTAAATCTTGCCTGTAGTTGTTTATTTGGGGATTAAAGGAGAGTTTATCCAAAAATTATAACCCTTGCTCTGTTTGGATTTTTTTTGTTGTTGTTCATTTTTAGGAGGAATAGAGTGGGAATTTTGTTATTTGAGTGACATCTTTCTGGAAGAGTCTGTCAGAATACTATTAATCTAAATACAATCCAGGTTTTTCTATGAGTGAACTATCACCATTCTCTGAAGGTGCATCTCCTCTCCGATTTCATATTTGATTTTACACAAAAAATTTCTGATGCACAACCTCTGCTGTATACTAGTACAAGGCAATTTGTAATGCACATACTCTGAATTAGTAGTCTACACAAAGTATAAGTACTAAAGAAAATATATCTCAATATTGGGTACAAGAACATTTCCATGTCTTTGTTTTCAGGAACTTTGTTCCTTCTTGTTAGACCCTGATGTTAGAAAGTACTTATGCTTGTGGTTAAGTGGTTTTAATTATTTTTATGAATCTGATGTGGTCCTTGGAAGTAGGCTTTTTTTTTTCCTTCTAATCCATTAATGTTCTCAGAATGGTGTTACCAGTGAACTTTATTATTATTATTTTAGTATTCTGCTATAACAGTCTGCTTTAATTTTATTTACTGCTAATTTTAAAAATATCATAAGACAACTGTTGACATAGAGGGCACTCACAGTGTATATCTACATATAGTGTACTAGAGGAGTTCTTCAGTAGGAATTTATCGTGCATCTTAACTTGCAGTCATGTATACACTCAGGTATACATGTCCCTATACTTGTCCTCAAAGGAGGACTTTGTTTTACCTCTTAGAAGTCCGTTTTGCTCAAGCTAAATGTGTCCACAGATTTTAAATCTGAAACTCCTGCCAACTTTAAATTGTGGAGGGGAAAAAAAACCCAACCAATTTTAATTCAGCTTCCTCAACTGTTCCCTGTTATTTTTTCCGCAAGATACAGTTTAATTCCAGTGTCTGATTGTCTAAAAACTCTGCAGCTGTATGAGGGCTACCGCATTGTTTTAAGGGTAGTACAAGTAGAGACTCTTCTTCCATTCCCACTATACCCATACTTTATAGGTATCCATTGCAATTAGTCGTTTTAGGATGCTGTTTGATGGATTTTGGATTCATATAAAGGAATTGTTTTCTAGGGTCATCTTGTCTGTTTTCAGTTCTTAAATGAGGTCATCAATCTAAAATCTTTCTAAAGCAGCAGTTACCATAATGTCAAGAAGTTGTTCTCTTAATAGCTTGAGTAAATTGGTTATTGATGGGAATCTGAGACATCTGAAAACAAGACCACTAGTTCTGTCACACAAGGAGAATGGGGAAGTGTAATGACATGCCACATAGCTGATTACAATGAAGAAGAGCAATAAACTCAACTGGACTTTGGATACTGTCAACATTTATTTTCTTGTAAAATGTATCGAGTTTTGGGAAGGGCTAACTTTCAGACACTAGCAACAAATTTCACCACACAGTCTACTTAAGGAATTGATTAGACAAAAAGATCAGTAAGAAATATGTCCTAGTGTTAGAAAAAGTAGATGTCATTTCGAAGTTTTGCATACTGAGGAGAACGGATCTTCCTTATGTAAGGGTCCTTTTTTCTCTCTCCTTTTATAGAACTGTAATTAGACAAGACTATGTAGATAGGTCCAACTGTAATTATTTTGGCTTAAGTAGCATGTGTTATAGTATCAAAAGGACTTACTGGTAAATTTCAGAAGCTAAAAGGGAAATTCATACTATTTATTCGTTCCTTCTTTAGTACTAAAAATACTCTTTTTTTTCTGCAAGTACATGGAAGAATCTGACTCTAATCTGATTCAGACAGTGCAATCTAGAAACAAACTATACTCTGGATGACTCTTCAAGCTCAAAGCAAAGGTGATCTTGCAGAATGACTGCTCATACTGTGCAATTTATTTCCAGGTACTATGCTAGAAGAATGATCAAGATGCGCTCAGTGTTTCCTCTGGGTAGTAGTGATAGCATTGCCACAGGGATGTTAAGGTGGCTTTAAAAACAGGGTGGGTGGATGAGGGAGGATGTTATGAAGGGAAATAAAAAATTAGTCCATGAGGCATTTCTTCATTAAGTTGCACTGTCAGAAAAACTCAAGTCTGTCTTTGAGTGCTAGAATGGGTCTTTCTGAAAGGTCAGGCACAAGAGAAGCTGGAGACTTTGCAGCACTTGGTCAGTCTTTTCCAGCTGGACTACACCAAACAGCTACTCAGCAGAGCTCATCTACCAGGCAGAAAATGCAGATCCGCAGTGAATCCTTAGCCCACCTGCATGGTGTACAATGTCCCTGTCACTAAATTCATGTTACAGATACTTAAATGCTGTATATTTAATCCCTGTAAAATTCCCCTGGAACATTCTGTCATATTGAAAGTGGAAATAAGTTGAAACATTTGTGGCCATTAGTCTGCTTTATTTCACTTTTTCTGCAACAAATGGAACTAGAGTAGGAACTAGTATCTGATACTTCTCTAGGGTATTGCTTCTTGCGCTGCCCACAGGATGAAATCAGTGAGTCAGTGAGTTGATTTCCACCTCTGTAATCATATGGATTATGATGTGATTTACTAAGACTGTTGGTAATTTTGATACCACAGAACGTGTTCTGAGGTGTTACTGGGCACTCAAAATTGCCAGGAAAATCCTGAAGATGTTCAAAAAGAGGTTGTTGTATTAGCCAAAATGGAATTTTATGTAGGTTATTTCAGTCTCATTGGTGAGAGCTTACGCAACATAAGTCATGGAGTTAATGTCATTTTCATTGCAGTTTAGCAACTTGAATTCAAATAATAGTTTAATCTTAGTATTTTTTCATTTGGTAAAATAGGTGACATATTGAAATACCAAATTGTAATATCCTCATCTTGATGACATGCCCTGTTCTTTAACAATATATGTGTAAAGAAAGAAAACATCCTAAATGCTAGAGTTCATCAGTGCAATTAACATGGGCTTGGTTTTAAACCAAAGAGTAATCTGTTTAG
The DNA here is from genome assembly GCF_000696875.1 of Nestor notabilis. Classification (NCBI taxonomy): domain Eukaryota; kingdom Metazoa; phylum Chordata; class Aves; order Psittaciformes; family Psittacidae; genus Nestor; species Nestor notabilis. The sequence continues at coordinate 4,890 of NW_009936990.1, forward strand.
ATAAATGTATTACTGAATCAAAACCATAACATTTGTTTTGTATCACCTTTGTGCATGCTGAATTTGGTAAGTCCTACTTCCAGATTCCTTCACTAATAGAATAATTAACATAGTAGATGAAGACAACTTACATGGAAATAATATAAAATCTTTTATAAGGTGATAAATATTAAACTTTTGTAGAAAACACTGCTTTGTCAGATGTTGAGAGGAAATGTTTTCCTAATCTGAATCCCAAAGGAATCAACATGTTTTCATTTTGCTGACTTTAGTCACTACCGTTTCTTAGATAATACTCTGTGTGCTTATAGATTTTTCAAGAGCGTGAATAGACCTTTCAAAGTAGCAGATGAAAAACAAAAAATCTATAATTTCAATCTTGACTATTTTTCCCATTTTCTGTTTCCTTTCTTTGATGAAGCAATATAGGATTTTATCATGCTGTGACTCATTCAAGGAATGTAGATGAACTTGTTTTGTCCTCTTTGCATATTCACAGTATCTCATTTGCTAAGTGATACTGGCAGTATTACTGTGTTTCTCACACACGAGCCTATTTGTAGTGGTAGACCTGGTAAAATGCTGCTGCACCCATCCTACAGAACTTACTCAGAATGTCTGTTTGACTTTGTAGCTCTTGAAGCTCCAACATGTGGCTGGTTGAATGTAACTGAAACAATGGCCTCTAATCAAGATATCATGCTATAACCAGAATGTATGTATTAAAAAATATCAGGTATCAGGTTTTCCAGTTTGGAAAAGCTCTACTCTAGATTGATTTGCAAACGAGGATGTGATCTCATATGCATTCCTCTTTATATAATCACCTTTTCCAAAGCAGTGGATGAAAAGTTCCAATACAACATTTTGCTCATCATTTTACCTTTTTTTACTGAAAAGATGTCTATCTGGTGTCTGGTAACAAAGAATCGAGTCTACTTGCTAGTTTACACTTCTGTATACAACTAGTGTGCAAGAAAAAGTGTTGGAGATGAAAATGCTTTTGTAGTACCAGGGACCAGGTAAGTGAATCTCATAGCTTAAGCCATCCAACATTAATCATGCTTGGAGCATGGTGCAACACACTTTTTTTGGAAGACATTCAGATTAGAAAATACATCTCTGATTGTATAATGAGCTTCTGAAGCATTCAGCAGCTCCTCTAGATGTATGCTTCTTTCAAATCTGTTGTTTAAGAATTTTTACGTTTTAATTTACTGTGGATTTGTCTTACGAAGTTGTCTTACTGTTGAAGAAGAAATGAGATCAGTCCAAGTAACAGAATTCTTTTAGCAAGCAATAGTGTTTGCGACCTTTTTTGTTGCTTGAGACCCATTAAGAATCTATTCCAATATGAATCCACATGTAAGAAATACATAAATAAGTTGAAAACTGGATGTGAAAATGAGGTCAGAATATGTCAAATATTCACCCATCCACTCGCCTAGTCCACCCAGCCATTTCCTCCTACAAGGGGAAATCGTATGAAATAGCTTTTCTGACTAGATAAATTAAAAAGATTCTTTTTTTGCATGTTTTTCATGAGGCAATGGGCCACTTAAATATAGGTAATTTCTAAAATAAGATGAGAATAATTTCAGTTGTTCATGCCTGGTTTGGATTTATGAAAGCTCAGAATGAGAACGTATTATAAAACCTTGAAAATTCTAATGGGATAAAAGAAGCAGCTGCTACTTCTAGAGACCATTTTTTATTACTGCAGTATAAACAGAAGGGTTTTTTTCCTTTTAATTAAACACAAATAAACTATCAACATGGCTGCAGAGAAGACTATATCACTGCTGGTTCCTGCGATTTCATGCATATGCTTACATATGTATTGAATTCATGCTTGCAGTAAACATGTATGTATGCAGTGAAGGAGGACAGGTCAATTTTAATGCAAAAGAAAATTATGTAATTATTGATATCTTTCTTTTTCTCATGGTTATTTCATTTGCAGTTTGTTTCCTCCCTATTTGAATATCTTTATGATAATGGTACAAAGTTATTTGCTTCTGTTTCACTGACATCTTCAGAAGAGCCTGTTTGACAAGCAGGCTTTTAAGGAATTGGTAACTAGACCATTACAAACCAGGTATAGAGCTATAAAGGATTCATACAAGTAATTTTCAAAATCAGGTTTACAGCTTCTAAGTTTTACTTACATTGCCTTGAGGAGTTTTGAGTTCTGTGGAACTGCCTGCTCAGGTAAGAGTCATTACGAATTTACATTGAGCTTTCCATCCTATATAAACTGTCCCAGGGGCAATAAAAGGAGATAAAGTAATTATGGGGGGCTTGGTTTGAGAAGGTAAAAACAAATAGATGACTTAAGATCCAAATAACTGTGAGAGTCATAAAATGTGAAATACAGATAGGGCAGATATGGGTGTTCTGCTTGGTTTCAAAGGTTAATTCAAAATTTAGTGTAAAGCAGCAGCAGAAAGTGAGAATACAAATGAAGGAAACTTTTTTGTAAAAGATGAGTTATTTCTTTCCCCAAGGTTTTACTTCAATGCATTTTTATGATTCCTGGGCTTTGCAAAATTGAATTGCATTTTTCTTTTCATGTCTGAATAAATTCAAAGTAAGATAACCTTAATGTAACTGGTAGTTATATTTTGTTAAGATCTACAAACCATTTCTTCAGAGCAGGATCTCTACTAAGGATTCATAAGAGCCCGAAGAAGGATGGTGGGACTCTTGGGATGCTCATTTAAAAGAACAAATACAAGGAGTGTTATTGTACATTGCTGTCAAAGCCATTGCAGTCAGCTGATGCAGGGGGAAAGCCTGAAGATGAAGCCTGCCATAATTACTCTATTTGTCTTTTAAAAAATAACAAAGGAGGAGGAAATATTCTTGCATTTATTTCCCTGTGGTGGGTTAACCTTGTCTAAAGGCCAACCTCCCACCCAGCCGCTTGCTCACTTACTGGCTTTTCCAGGATGAGGGGGGAAA
>NW_009936990.1:7884-15732 GCF_000696875.1 Nestor notabilis
CGAGATAAAGACAGGGAAATTGCTTAACAGTTCATGTTGTGGGCAAAAGAGACTAGGAGTGGGGAAAAATTAGTTTGATTTATTGCCAAATAAAATAGATGTAGGTAATGAGAAACAGAAAGACAATCATTAAAATCACACCTTTCCTCGGCCAAACTTCACTCCGGATCCTTCCCAGCACCCACTGAGCAGCATAGGAGGATGGGAAACAGGGGGTTGTGGTCATTCCACAATAGCTCCTCTCTGCCCCTCCTTCCTTCTCACACTTTTTACCTGCTCCGGTGTTGGCTTTCTCTACAGGCTGCAGTCCTTCAGGAAAAATGTCTACTCCATTGTGGGTTGGACCACAGTCCCTCCAGGACATATCCACCTACTCTGGTGTGGGTCCTCCACAGGCTGCAGTGGATATCGGCTCTGGGGTGCACCTCACAATGGCCTGCAGGGGAGTGTCTGCTTCAGAGTGTGGAGCATCTCCTCATCTGACCTTGGTGTTCCCTATGCTGTTTCCTGCTCTTCTGCCTGTGTGGCTTTGGTTGCTCTTCCTTAACTATGTTTTCTCCATAAGGCACCACCATTTTGACTGAGGGGCTCAACTGTGTCCTGCCGTGGGTCTTTTGGAGCTGGATGGACCCCCCTGTGTCCATCATAGGGTAGCCCCTCTCCTCACCAAGGCTATCCCTGTAGCCCTTCCCACTGACAACACCTTGACACGGACACCCAGTACTGTTCAGTTAAAATGTTTTCTGTTTAAATGTTAACATATAGGATCCAGTTGACTGTTTTTTAAAGGCTAGTTTTGATTACTAGACAATCTGGGATTATATGATGGAACCATAGATGTTAAGATGATCAGCAAAGCCACCATCTTGATTAGGACAATGTTGTGAGTAGGGTATGTAGACAAAGATGACACTCTTCTGTGTCTTGTGTATGGAATATGATTGCAAGTGTTTTCATTCAGTTTTTCCACAATTTAGATTGCAAGGAGAGAATTTGGCAGAAAGGCCAGAAGATGTCTCCGTGGTATCTCAAACATCTGAATCAGCAGTCACAGACTCTGATGGTAAGTTAAATAAATATTTGCTGCTCATAAAAAAACCCCAAATGTCAACATCTTGAATTGAAGAGTAGAGGTTAAGTCTGTAAAAGAAGATTAAGCACTTCCAGAGAATGTTCCTGGGCATTTGGACTCAATCATTTACAATCAAATCTGTTAGAAGAGCCCCTAACATGGTTTTTGTCATGGCCAATTAGCACTCCAGAATAATTCCTAGGCATATTTTGGGAGCTGCCGTGGGCCAGGATTCATTCTTAGTAGGTAGTTTGTGTGTTAGCACACTATTTTGGATGTAAAATAACAGTGTAGGCATGGGCTGTTCATTGCCAGTTGGCTTCTCTGTCAAAGAATGGTCTTTGAAATATTTAATTTAACACTACAAATGCATCCACAGGATTCAAATGATATACACTAAAAATAATAAGAGTTGTAGATGTTTTTAAACTAACTATAAGAGATGTTTCTGTGATCTCTCCAAGCACCACTGGCTAGAATTAAGATACAGTAAAAAGGAGTTTATACAGTAGAGCTGAAGAACATTTTTTCTCCTCATACAAACATAATTGTACCTTGCTCTAATCTGCAGTGAGGACACTTAGCCTTATTTCAATTTCTGCTCAGGTTTTTGAACACCTGCATTCCTACAAAAGATTAAGTTGATGAAGGTTAACTTTATCTTGGCTGTCACTGGAATGGAGACAGAGAGGAACAGAGGTTTGGACAGAGAATCTGCGAAGATTAATGGCTCACTCCACTGCCTACTGTTGGGCATAATCAATTAATTCCAGTCAATTAATTGGAGGATTTGATTTGTAGTTTGGTCTTCAGCAGCCACAGACAAGTTAGCTTTGTTGATTAATTAATGCAAAACAAATAGGAACTAACTTTTGGGTTTCTTTAATTAGTCTGCCATCTGCTATTTAGTACTATTAGGTGTGCTACTAGGTATGATGGCAACCTGAGCTTTCACTCCTTTCTCTTGCCTTATTTGAAAACTAATGTATGTCAGCATTAATAACTAGTATGTCTTTAAAGATAATTTTTCAAAAGATTTTTGTGGGAATGCATGGCTTCATGCAGCCATGCCATTTGTTTTTCCTTTCATCTCCCACTGATCACATTATAAAAAAAATTAATAGGGACTCAGAATTTCAAACTATGACGATCTTACTGCTTCATGAAGATTGTCAGCAAGAGAGTCCCAGACTGGTGACTGCACTCAAGTCCTGTGAAAGGAAAGCAAAATTCTTCTGTTATGGGAGTAAACACCAGGAAAGGAGGTGGTAGTGGCTTGTCTGGGACAGGTAAGGGGCTATGCGAGCATGAGATTATTGAAGCAGAAACAAGTAGAGGGGTAAGAAATGTAGGAAAAAGTTCTGTAGTTCCTGAAACAATTTGTTTTTAACAGATCATTGCCTTCCTTCTCTCTTCCTGTGTACCCTTGCTTTTGAAATGGAAATATACCCACTTTGCCATGCTATTTTCTGAAATTGTAGGCTTCAATAAAATAGTAAGCTGTTGCTAAGTGGCAGAGGCACCAGGATTAAAGAAGGTGAAACAAGCCGTGTAATAATGAAGCTGGGTCTTTCATGGTCACAGAGTAAAGAGCACAGGATTGCTCCAGTTTATGCTTCAAGATACTCTGCAGTCTGCATGGATATAGAGAAGATAGAATGATAGAATCATTAGAATGGTTTGGGTTGAAAAGGACCTTAAGATCATGTAGTTCCAGCCCCCCTGCCATGGGCAGGGACATCTCACCCCAGACCATGTCACCCAAAGGCTCTGTCCAACGGGGCCTTAAACACTGCCAGGGATGGAGCATTCACAGCTTCCTTAGGCAACCCATTCCAGTGCCTCACCAACTTCACTGTAAAGAAATTCTTCCTTATATCTCACCTGAACTTCCCCCGTTTAAGTTTTAACCCATCACCCCTTGTGCTATCACTACAGTCCCTGATGAAGAGTCCCTCTTCTGCATCCTTGTAGACCCCCTTCAGATATTGGAGGGCTGCCAAGAGGTCTCCATGCAGCCTTCTCTTCTCCAGGCTGAACAGCCCCAACTTTCTCAGCCTGTCTTCATACGGGAGGTGCTCCAGTCCTCTTATCATCCTCGTGGCCCTCCTCTGGACTTGCTCCAACAGCTCCATGTCCTTTTTATGTTGAAGACACCAGAACTGTACACAATACTCCAAGTGAGGTCTCACAAGAGCAGAGTAGAGGGGCAGGATCACCTCCTTTGACCTGCTGGTCACACTTCTTTTGATGAAGCCCAAAATACAGTTGGCTTTCTGGGCTGTGAATACACACTACTGGGTCCTGTTAAGCTTCTCATTAACCAACACCCTGAAGTCCTTCTCCACAGGGCTGCTCTGAATCTCTTCTCCTCCCAATCTGTAGCTGTGAAATGGAGATAGAGAACACTTACCCTAAAGAACTACCTCTAATAAAAATATAGGGACTAAAAGTTAGTTAGGTGGGACGATGACATTCATGTTGTTAGAGACACATCTATTTCATGTCTGTGAATATACATGAACCTCTTAGTCATATAGCTAGGAAATAGTAAAACCCCTAGGGCAAAAGGACTGAGGTCAGCAGTGAGGTACTGCCAATTTTCTGTCAAGATGCACTCTTAGGAATGTTCAGTCTTTCAAAATATCTTTTCTTTTCTTTTTTTTTTCCCCTTAAATATTGGCTAGTAATACATTTTGATTTGAAAAAAATCACAGCTGGGCTTTACAAATAGGCAAAGGCTAGAAACAGGCACAGAACTCAGGCAACTGCCCATTCTACCAATCTTTCTTATAAATGCATCTTATTACTTGTTTTCTGTGCATCTGATATTTATTTACAATAAATACTATGTATTAGATGATAAAAGAGACTCCTAAACATTGTATTAGAAAACACTAAATAATCCAATGCATCATATTGTGCTGAATTTTTTGTATTGTCCTCTTAAGAATGTATTGTATCATGAAACAGTGACTAACACGCTTCACTGACCAGGTTTGTTTGAATTCATTTTCTCCTTTACTTATTCGTACCAACGGCCTTACTGAGCAAAACTATGCATTCGGAAGTGCTGATCTAAACCATTTGTTCGAGAATATGCAAGCAAGGTGCTGATGCACAGCAAAGTGAAGGGTAGCTTTCTTTAGATAATGATCTGTTTCTGGGTTTGTGGGAAATTGTTAAGTTGTTAGATCTGGAGCATCTCTCTTGTGGATTTCAGATGAACTAGGTTCAGGAGTAATTGGCAACACATCTGATCTAACAGCCCTTATAAATAAACCTTACTAAAGCAATTCCAGCTAATAAAGTCAATGTAATGGCTTATGTAAAAAGTTCATCTGCAGCATCAGACACTATAGTGACTCCACTGTCAGTCTGGACCTGGTTCTAATTAACCCCTATACTGATTTCCCTCTAGTATAATCCAACAGAATTGGACAGAGTTGTGTTGATCTAAGTAGTAAAAATGAGAGATGGGAATCAGGTCTCAAGATCAGAGAACACAGGATGCTTTAAAGCTGCAGTTTCTTTTTACTGTCCTAAACTATACCTCTCAAAACTTTCTCTTTCCCATTGGACCACTTCACAGGAAAGAACTAAGGGAAGAATTTAATAGGTAGGTTCTTGATTTTGATTAGAAGAAACAGCTTGAATTACCACACAACAAACTTCCCCTCTGGATTCCAAGCCTGTCAGGATCAGTCTTCCATTAAGGCTTGCTCATGTTCTGTACAGATAGATGGGGAGAATGGCTGAGGCCTGAAAAGATAGACACTGCAACAGAATTGATCCAGTAAAAATCTGCATCTGTCAACCTGCAGTCAGTTTTTCAGCTTGGAGGGATTGGAAAGACTAGGTTGTGAGGCTTCTACATTTATTTTCTTTTTTCCTTTAAAGTGCTAATAGAGTAGAAAGTTCAAAACAGGCATCTGAATGTAAATGAACTGTTTGAAATTGGGGATGTTCACTAGAAATAGGAATGTATGAAACTCAGATAGTGCTATTCCAGATGGAACTGCATGACCAGGGCAAAAAATTAAGAGGGATACAAATATGTAGGATTCGGGTTGAGAACTAGATGTGGCAGTGGCAAAGGTGTGGCATCATCTCCCACAGATGTCTGCACAGTTCTCTGACCACAATGTTACACCATCGTTATTTTTATTTCCTCTGCTTTCATTTGTTTTTGCAATGAATGTGGTAACCATAGTTACTGTATTTCAATATAGTTCTGTCCTTATAGTAAGTATAGTCTGAGATGTTTAACACATCAGGGCATTCTGGAAACATAAGGATCTCCGTGCTAAGTGTCTGAGTAACAGCAGAAACTAGAGAAGATCAGGGTGTCTTGTTTTCTTGGGCTGCTTATGAACAGCATCCAAGTGCCTAGCAAACTGCCAGGCAAAGAATGAAACTGCATAGCATGTTACTTGGAAATTGCTTTCTCTGACATAGGTACATAAATTCTGCTTTAAGTCGTTAAGTATGTGTCAAAGACACATTCTAGGCTTCTCACCAAGTCATGTTGGTTTACAAATGTGGCAGGATGGGCTTTTAAACATTGGCTAAAGTAACCAAAACTTCTTACTTCAAGGATTTTAACTATATTTTAATTAGTTTAACAAAATTAATTAAAAGTAATTGTATTGATTTTCTGAAAGCTGAAGATCCACTTCTCTCTTGCGTGAAGAACAAACACTGTTAAGTTTTAATAGTAAAAATAATAAATAACATATGAGACACCCCAACATATGAGACAGCTGAAGGAAGCTTGCTTGTACTTCTAATCATGTTAGAGACACTGTGCCACACTGCATTAAGCTTATGAATTAAAATCAGGCATAAAATCAGACATAAATTAAAACCCATTGAAGTGTAACTGAAAAGCTGTGCATTTACTGTAGCCACATTTACCTTCCTTTCATTTATAGGCATTTTGTTTTCCAAGTGACTGTGCTTAATTAGAATGATTTACTTCTCTTCTACTTCTTTGGAACAGCTCAAGCACCCGGGGTTGAAACACTTACAGAAGATATTGATGAATTTCAGAGTGCCTCTCAAGTGGCAGGATCTGTGAGTATCTTCCCTTATGGATAATCCTGTAATTTTAAAATTAATTTGACCAAAAAAAATAGATTTTGCATGAAGACAACAGTTATGTGTGCCAGCACTATACCCTAGAGAAAACTTTATTTACCTGACCCTTCTAAATCTTCAGTTCTCTGGTTGTTTTAATTTTTTTCATTCTAGGAAAGGTGGTATTTTGAAAGAAGTTATTATAATCTCATACAAAACTCTATATTGTGTGATTTACATGTATAGCTTCCATTGAAAGCACAGTCATTTTATACTATGTCTGATTGTTCTTAAATGGTAGTAGAATATCTGTTTTACCAGATAGTATTCGATTTTACAAAGTAAGAGAACAAAATAATTCAAGCTCTACGTTTCATTATGAAATATGACTATAGTATCTGAATTTAGCTTTTTGGTAACATTTGCTTGGAAATTAATGAATGAGAGGTATCTATTTAAAATGTATGGCTAATTTATGTATTTTCTTAAAGAATGTGATACTCTGCTCGGTAATGTTTTAATCAGGTTTTTTATTCTGAAATTTAAGAAAATATTTGCAGGTTTGCAGTTTGCAGAAAAATATAACCAGCAATAAAATAATTTTTGAAAAATTAAATAATCAGAATTTTGGTGCTAGTTATGTTACGTCATAATTTGAATATAGGTTAAAGAATGGATTACTTTTTTCTAAGGCAAATAACCTGACAATAATTGTTTGGTTTTACAGGATTTTAGACGCCTGTAAAAGGACACATTAATTCCTGTTCAACCCTAGGAATACTGGGTTATTATAGCACAGGTTAGTGTTGAGAAGTTAGTCAAAGGAAGGGCTCAGTATTTGTTAGCTAAGGAGAAAAGGGCAATGTTAAAGAAAAAGGAAAAGCGATAATGCAGAGTGATCCTGCAGTCTTTCAGGCAGCTGATTAACTACTGATAATAATACAGACCATGTAGTATTTCTAACCAGAGTTATCAAAGCAGTTGGCAGATAATTGAGTTCCAGGTCAATTCCTAAAGCTTTCTGAGATCTTGGAGTGCAAGAACCTCACAGAGCATTTACAGCTATTAGGCAAAAGGAGTAAGGAGCAGAACTTTATTTGCCATTGCTTTGAGCTTCTTTCTCAAACCTACTTTCTGCTTCACACCAGTGAACAGAGAGGTATAATGAATTTTGCAGAACTATCTGAACCCACGTATTTCTTATTGATTTGGACTTGCAGCTACCAGCTTTGATTTATCAGTTCTGCAGACATGTAGCATAGGGAATTAGCAACAAATAAATTGAATTACACAGAAAAAATAAAAGATGCAAGGAAAACAAACGATCATTATGCTATTAGCAAAATCTTGCTACTGAAATGTACAGCCTTCAACTGACTATTTTTAGGTATAATCTGTGTGTGCATACTTTGGAATGGACAAAGAATATGTACCTGTATCATTTAATGCTCTGCTAGTTCTAGACATTGGTGAGGTTGCCTGGAGCAGTAGGCTGCTAGAGGCAGCAAAGTTGCCTGGGCTGAATCCCTGAAAGCCACACTGGCTATGGTTATTGCCAGTGCTGCAAAGAGATGGAAAGAAAAGCAATTACAGCTATTGCTCTGCACACACAAACTCTCCCTAGGTCAAAGGCAGCTAGCTTCAGTTTCCTGAGCTCTTGGAAAATTCATAGAATCACAGAATTATAGAATCATAGA
>NW_009936991.1:0-15448 GCF_000696875.1 Nestor notabilis
GTTGCCGGCTGGGCTTGAACCACGACATGTAATAACACTGGTTGCTTGCTGCAGACTACCTTGCCAACTGGACTATTTGGTTTCTTGCCGAGGTGGCTGGAAAGACAAGTAACCCTGGTGAAAGGTGCCCTGGTATACCTGGAAGGGAAGGCAGTAAGAATTTGGATGAAACATTTAAAGCCCTTTATCTCTGAGCCCAGCAAGCTGAGGTTCTGAGGTCAGCTAAGCCAGCCAAGTGATGAGACAGTTTAGCACCAAATTCCCGTGCTCTAATTTAATGCTGAGCATATCTCAGTATGAAGTGTGGTACCCCTTCTGTTTCAAGGAGCACAGAGGTATTACTCAGGATACCACCCGTGGGGTGATGGAGAGTAGGTTCACCAGGCATGGGGAGTGTGAGCAGATGAACTGATCTCATTGTTTTCTCTCTTCTCTCCAAGGGTTCTGCTGCCATGTGCTGAATCAATTATTTAGGTTTCATGAATTAGTGATTGATTAATTAAAAGCCTCACTGAGAGTCCTGGAGTTCACTAAAAACCACAGTCCTTTCTCAGCTGAAATACTTGTTCAAATACCACTATAAGGGGATAAGGCTTATTTTCTTAGCCATTTCTGTTAAAGAAGGCTCTCCACCCCCTCCAGCCTGCCCCTAAACCGGAGATTTGGGATGGAAATGAAGAACAACCCCTCTTCTGCAGATGTCTTCATATGATAGGCATGGAACAAAACTATTCTGGTCTGTTAGCAAATGCTGCTGTGTCCTATGTGTTGTATAGGGTCATGCTTTTGCCATTATTGGTGCTTGCTTGTGTATTGAGGGGGGGGGGGGAAAATTCCATTAGATTCAGTTACTACAGCCTTTATGGACCATCTCTAAATGTAGCATGCTTAACTAGCACCTGAAATGCTTCCTTCTAATTACAGGTCTAGCTTTAAAATGTGACCTTAACATTTTTGCTATAGGAGATACATTTCAGCTATAGCAGATAGTGTTTTAGCTTGTCGGGAGGAATACAATACTTTTAGCCTAGGTGGGGACCAGGGAGGATGTATTGTGGGGCCATTACCTCCTTCTTGGTTGCAGGCTGGCTGGCTGCCCATGAGGACAGCCCCATGGAGCAGGCAGGGCTCAGTCATTCCAATAACCCAGAGGCATTTTGCTGCTATTTTGGAACTCTCTGTTCTTTGGGGTTTTATCTTTTGTTTGCCTAGCACTGCTTGCTTTGGAAACAGCTTTGTAGCTAACCTTCAGCTCAGGGCATCCTCAGTGCAGGACAGATACCCTGTTGTCTATCTGTCTTCCAGATGTAATGTTTTCTAAACTGGTTTTATATTTTACATTTTATCCTCTGACTTTTGCACCACAAGATAACTTTAATCAGAATCTTCCTAAATCCCAAATAATGGGAAGAAAAAGTTGCATCAGGGCCATGTTTGCTTCCTGGAGCCCAGTGCTTGCTGTCTTGGGCTGAATTTTAAGTACAGGTAAGTCAGCAGTGCTGGTGGTGCACTACACTGACCATTTCTCTGAAATGCAGAGCAGAGTTACCCCTGAGGAAAATGACTCTATGGGAGAGGAGGCAGGAGCAGCCATGAATAAATGCTTGGTGTGTTTCTGGACTAGGTTGTTTACTGTATTATGACTCTACACTGAAGAAGAGTATGCAGTAAATAACTTCTGCCAGCAAATACAAGTATTTCAAACCCAGCTATTCTACTGATTCTCAAAACAAAGTTTTCTTGTTTGTACTAGCTTATCTTTTTAGAACTGTGTATGTTCAGTGGTGACCAGCCATATGTAGCAAGAAACATGTTTTGCATCAAATCTTTTCTTCCTGGCCTCTTGGAGCTAGGATTTAGAACCCTTGTGCTCAGCAGGTTCTCGAATTTGTTATGCTTCCTTTTGTGCCTGAAATTGCATTTTTAATATCTTGGCAGACGGTGTTCAAACACTTATGAGTTTTTCACCCATAGTTCCCCTGGTGCCAGTTGGGCATTTCTTCTAAGGAGTATTTTTCTTTGCTAATTACACCATACTGCAGGGTTGCTTTTTCCTCTTTCTCAGCAGTAGCATATCCTGCGGTTTTGGGTATGTTGCTTCTATCCCACAGTTTGGAATGTGGAAAGCATAGACTTTCAAAATTGTTGCCCCTGTCCCCTCTCCCTCTTAGTTTCCAGTAATGTAAAACTCTACTTCATTAATGTTTTGCATTATGTGATGCATCTCCAAGTGATTCACAGTTACAGTAGAGGGGAACAGATTGGAGGTACTGTAACTGTGTTTTGTGGGCAGTCTCAGTTGTATACGTTGTCCACTGGAGAAATAAGCCTACAAGTTAAATCTATCAGTGCACCTTCTACTAGAGCAGGTTGCTTCAAGCCCCTGTGTCCAACTGGCCTTGAACACTGCCGGGGAGGGGCAGCCACAGCTTCTCTGGGCACCCTGTGCCAGCGCCTCAGCACCCTCACAGGGAAGAACTTCTTCCTAATGTCTCATCTCAATCTCCCCTCTGTCAGGTTAAAGCCATTCCCCCTTGTCCTGTTCCTACAGGCCCTTGTCAAAAGCCCCTTTCCAGATTTCTTGTGGGCCCCTTTAGATACTAGAAGACTGTTAAAAGGTCTTCTCTCCAGGCTGAACAAGCCTCTCATTGGGAAATGCACCGAGAGCAATCTAGCCATCACAGGATGATCTTGGAGATGACAATGACCCCAGTCCAGGGCCAGCTAGTGCCTGTATCTATGTAAAACTTTGGCTCCTTCTCTGGTTCTTCAAGCTATGACCACAGAATCCAGGTGCCAGGCTGGGCAGTAGCTGTTCCTGCAGCTGAGCTATAGCTGTAGGGGCATCTGTAATTATTGTCTGGGCACTCTGTTCTGCTAGTGAAGAAATGCTCTTTGTTTTTTAGATTAGCACCCCAGTTGTGTCTTCAAATGAACATAAAAAAGCCTGTTTATAATTTGTCACTTGTGGATTTAGGTAATAAGCACAAGCTGATTGTAAAACAACTGTTTTACAACAAACAGGGAAAAACTGGAATTAAAATACATGTGGGTTTCTTCCTCCCTTGCAGTGTTTGCATTTTTTTGCTATTTCATCTTTCCTACTGTTTCTTCATTTAAGCCATTCCCAAATAAGATTATGTGTATTAGAAGTAGGAGGTTAAAGCTATGCTGTGTTTACTTGGTTTTATTTATTCTGGATTTAGGGGAAAAAAATAACTGCCAAACCCTTTGAATAAAGGCTGTATATTCGAGACTTTCTGTTTCACATTATAAAGAATGCTGCTATTAACAGTTAGTTCCAAATTGGGATCACTCAGAGGGGGCCTTGAGAAACATTACTGGATTTCTTGCTAACTATAGAACTTCCTCAAACAATGGATCCGGGAGAATCAAAAGCTTTAAAAGCATCTAGGTGGAGTTATTTAGTGCTACAGTCATTTTGTCTTTTGTCACTTGTGTGCTTGTGCTACTGTCTCATTCTGGAACTGCTGTACCATTTTGGGAACTGGGGGAGATAAAATAGCAATGATGGCTTCAGGGGGAGGATGTGTATGTTTATTACGAGCAGTTTTTCTCTGAAATGCTCTTCTAGCACCTCAGCTGTTATGTATGAAGCAGGAGAAAGTGGCATTTCTTCTCTTGCAGGTGTGTTGTGGTAATTTAAAAATATATAATAATATGAATTCTTTTCAAGTATGGGGCTAATATGTGCCAGCTCTTGCCTATGCCCCTCTTCATCATTGATGGATCAAATGCTCATCAGTAGATCTTGTTTTACACCAAATTCATCTGTGTCTTCTGAGCCATAGGGTGCATGTTATTATGTGTTTTAACTCCCTAAGAGGGAGTTAGTTACACCATGACCTATCCTATCATGATCTTGGTGTCTTCATTCTTGTTATGAGTGGGGAATGATTGATACCAATGCTGAGAAGTGGGACTTCTGCGTGTCTCCTCTGTTATCTTCTGCTGACAGTTACTCAGTTACCAATCATTTTGTGTTGACGTTTTAGCAGCTGTAGTGCAGGAACTTAGGTGAAGTCCATGTGAAGAAGGATTTGGAGGTAATTAAAAGGAAGGTGATGCAGAGGAATGGGACAGGAATGAGGAGGAGATGACAGCAGGGAAACTTCCTGGTTGTAGCATGATACCCTCGCTTGATCTTGTTGGCTGTAATGCCCGGGTACCGAGCCAACGTTTGAAGTGAATAAAAGGGTTAAAGTTCTCCGTTGTTACTACAGAGATTCTGCTCCAGGCTTCAGCTCAAACCACGTGTAGCTGGCTGCTAAGGTTTCTCTGCAATTTGAAAGTGATCTGTGATCCTAAGCTTCAATTCGTTGGCCGCGATAGGAAGGAGGGATTTTTTTGCCTCCAAGTTACCACACTTCATCTGTTAGTAGTGATTTGAATTCCCAAGTACTTACTAGAACTAATCACGTGGTTATTCTAGAGGGATGACTTATTTGTGCCTGGCCAATTTATAGCTCAGGCTGCTGATTTAGAATCACTATTTTAAAACCAGTCACTTTCCTTAACTATGAATGTCTTTAGAAAATAATCATAGGGAGATGCTTGGGAGAGATGAAGTGTAAACTCGTGTTATTGTGATTTCATGGCATTTTTCTGCCAGTTTTACTTCTGTAATATAGTTTACTCTTTTTGTAAGATTCTGAGCATAGAATGGAATCAACAGATATAATTCAGTATAGTTCTTCCGTAACTTGTATGATGCAGATTTAACCAGTGCTAACTTTATAACCTTGTATGTTTATATGCTTCTGTTTAGAATGGATAAACTATAAAATCCAACTACTGCATACCTTTCAAGCCTAATTGTCTGAAACAAAGGAAGCATCTACACTGGTCACTTCTCGCTTTTAGCATAAAGTTGGGCATTTGTGAGTGAATCATACATGACATAAATGTGAGTGATACATACAGTCCTCACAAGGAAGGTATGATATTTGTAACTGTTCTCTGAAAATAAAGTATGTGAGCTTACACAGCAAGAGAGAATAGATTTTGATATTCTTCAGTAATTTTCACTTATTTCTACCAGGCTCCAAACAGATTTACTTAGATTATTAAAATTATAATATGCAATGGCACTGAAATTCCTGCTTTGTAGCTTGGGGCCAGCCTTTGGATCTGCCACTAATTAAACACATGCAGTGGGAGTGTGTATGCCCTGGGATCTGAACTGCATGGCTGTGATTTTTTGGTATAGCAGAATAAACTACCAGTGTCCGTGGTGCTCAGTCCTGCACTGGAGAAGGTAGCTGGAGGCGGGTGTCACAGGGGAACACAGAACTGGGACTTGAATACTTCCTTTTTCCCTGGAACTGGGAGTTTGCATGGCTCTGTCCCGAGGGCCCTCAGCTCTGCCAGCAGAAGGGAGAACCCCTCCGAGATGCTGCAGTCACTAGGTGGTGCCTTTAGCCCAGCAGCGAGGGCTTGTCAGGCGGCAGCACGGCTGCAGAGCCCGCAGAGACAGCTCCCTGCCAGCGCCTGGGCTGGAGGTGCGGGCTGGAGGGCTAATGCAGCTCGCCACCTCTTAAAAACCCTGCTCGGTGGCCTGGGCCTGGGCAGAGTTTCCTCCTGTCCTCCCCTTCCCTCCATGTGGAGGTGCTCCTTCCTGGCTGCTGCCCCTCTTGGCAGATGAGGATGGAGATTGAAGCGTATTCTGATCCACCTTACAGTTCCTCTTGTAGTCCTGGGAGTGTTATCCCTCTGGAGGAGCCACCTGCCTTGCCTTGCTGATCTGTCCCAGCCCTTAGATTGCACTGGCTTTCTAGACAACTGGATGTAAGCTGATTTCCCTGTGTGCTGGTTTTGGCTGGGATAGAGTTAACTTTCTTCATAGTGTCTGGTATTGGGCTATGTTTTGGATTTGTGCTAGGAACAGTGCTGATGATGCAGGTATGTTTTAGTTACTGCTGAACAGCTTACACAGAGTCAAGGGCTTTTCTGCTTCTCACCCCACCAGCACATAGGCTGGGGGTGCACAAGGAGTTGGGAGGGGGCACAGCCAGGGCAGTCAATCTCAACTGACCAAAGGGATAGTCCATCCCATATAGTATGTTCAGTATATCATTGAATCCCAGACTGGTTTGGGTTGGAAGGGACCTTTAAAGCTCATCCAGACCCAACCCCCTGCCACAGGCAGGGACACCTTCCACTAGAGCAGGTTGCTCCAAGATCCTGTGTTCAACCTGGCCTTGAACACTGCCAGGGATGGGGCAGCCACAGCTTCTCTGGGCACCCTGTGCCAGCGCCTCAGCACCCTCACAGGGAAGAACTTCTTCCTAATGTCTCATCTAAATTTCCCTTCTGTCAGTTTAAAGCCATATAAAGCTGGGGGAAGGAGGAGGAAGGGGGTGGACATTTGGAGTTATGGTGTTTGTCTTTCCAAATAACTATTACACGTGATGGATCAGTGCTTTCCTGGAGGTGGCTGCTGATAGGAAGTGGTGAATGAATCCTTGTTTTGCTTCACTTGCCTGCATGGCTTTTGCTTTACTTATTAAACTGTCTGTATTGCAACCCACGAGTTTTCTCACTTCTCTGATTCTCTCCCCCATTTGAAAGTGGGGGGAGTGAGTGAGCAGCTCTGTGGTGCTTAGTTGCTGCCTGGGGCTAAACCATGACACTCTTAAAAAGCTTTTTACATCTTCAAATTGAAAATCTGAAATATCTCTGGTAGTTGCAAAGTGTGGTTCCAGTGGGCTTTGCTCTTCCACTGAGACCTGCAGCCCAGACTACACAGGTCTGGCTTTGGCTGGTGCAGTGTTTGTTATAGGTAGTAAAATAATCAGTTACATTAATGCCAGTTAATGGAAGAAAACTAATTTACAAAACTTGTGTTCATCTACAGAAGGAAATAAAACTATTGAAATCATAGGTGGACTTGCATCCTGAATGCAGCAACCTCCAGCTGCAAGGCTGTCATGAGCAGTGACAGTGCAATGCATGTTTTGGAGCAGCAATGTCTTGTTGTCAGTGACAGCAAATTAGTAACGCAACGTTGTCAAGACTCCCTTTACTGATGCCATAGGTTGTAGAAGCCCAAAATACGACAGCTTTCACTTTAGTACTAGCATATGGCTGTTTGTTCATTTTTGTCTCTTATTTTGATGGTACTTGCTATGTGTGCTTGAGGCCATCAATCATGGTCTAAGTTTTAGAAACAGAAGTGAGCTATGGATGTGAAATACATGTTTTAACCTCCAGCATGTGATGGCAAGTTGATGTGTGGAGCCTTGGGAGAGATGCACAATGTTCTGAGTCACTTTGTGTGGCTCTCCAGTGTTGTTTGAGAGTGCTAAGCTGGAAGCATGCTCAGGAGTAAACTGATTTTCCAGAAGCTGACCAGCAGTAAGGTGCTGAAATTCAGGCCTCTCAAATGTGTTTGAAATCAGGTGCTAAAGTCAGTTTGTTAAAAATCTCAGATGTGCTGTTTTCAGGTTTTTTAGCATGTTTCAAAATGATCACATTTTCTTTCTGTTCCCAGGCTCTGAAACTCATCTGTGTGGTGCTTGAATTGGTTTGAAAGTATTATCGACCTCTTCAGATCAGGTCTCGCTTTCTCTGTTGTGTAAGAAGAGCCAACTGCTTAGGCTCAGAGTTTGAAATTTATACTGACTGGCTAAGGGCAGGAGAGTTTGCCTTGCTGCATGACTTCTGGTTCCATGTGAGTTGTGAAACGGCATCAAAGCATGCTTTTGATAAATACCTGAGCAAAAAAAATGAGATTGTCATACATATTTATGCTTACCACAGTAATGCAATGAAAAGAAATTATGATATGAAAGAATAAAAGGTCTGCTTTTAAACATGGACAGGTATTCCTGGACTTGTCACTTTGCTTAGCTCTATCAAATACCTTCAAAAGGGTTTCAATGTCTTTAAAACCTTTTCTTTGTAACCAAAGACTAAAATAGGGAATGAGTGCCACTAGGAAATGAGTATCTGGGTAGGGAGTGATTATGTATAGGTCTTGTTTCAAGAAGTGGGTGGTGTAACCCATGGTGCCTGCAGCATTTGTCTCAGGTCACTGTACAGCACTAAACAGTAAAGCACAGCTTGGGATTCAAAGAGAGAACATGGTTGCTTGCCTGGTCCCATGGCTTCTGCTTGCATGAAAATCCTCTGTAACCTTTTATTATCTATAGAAAAAAGAGAAAGTGCTTGAAAGCAGAAGAGAATTTATTTGGGGGAGGGGAGGAGAGAAATGTTTGACAGCTTTTTGAAGTTCTGATATTGGAGATGGGTGTTTTTGTCTGTAGAGCACCGAGAAGAAAGTGAGCTCGAGTACCTGTTGCTAAAATCTCGCCTTACTTTTCTGAGACCAAACCAAAAGAAACTAATAAAATAAGAGGGAGTGAAAGGATAAGCCAAAGGTAGAAAGTGGCGCTTCTGTTTGGGGTGCAGGCTCTTTGCCACCCATTGACTGGGAGGAGGACATGTTACAGTATGTCTTTGATTTGGGTGAGTAATGGAGGGGCAAGCAGTGATTAAAAACTGCACCTCTAATTCCATCTGATCTCCTGAATGAAAAAAAACAAGCTTTATGTTGTGTTTCCCAAAACATCCCAGAAAGTGGGATGGGCCCAGAAGCTGTTTTTGGTTAGTAATGACGTCTAATGTCTGATTCCTGAATTGTAGTCTCAGAGTTTTTATTCTTTTGTATTTCATGTTTCCAGCCACCATATTAATGTAATGTAGCAGTAAACCTTTTGTCTGCACTAATTTAATAATCTAGTTTTCTTTATATAGCTCCTGCAGTGCTCAACTGTTAAAATTATCTGTGATGCTCTAGGAAATAACTTTTGTTTTCAACGCTACAGCTGCTACATTTTATTTTTGCAATGGTGGATTAGGTTTTGTTTAAACAAAACTGTTGATCCACCTCATTTCCTCCTCACTCCTACCAGTTTCTCCCTGTTGCATCTGGAGCTCAGTAACTTAATTTAGCTAAAAGTTGCCGTTCAGAAAGCACCCTGTTTTCTGGTGCTTGTCTTAGTTTGTCCTGTTTCTTGGGATAAGCTTTTTCCAGTAGGTAATTGCCCTCCCTGTGAAAAATGCCTTATCTGTAAACTGAATAATCTGAGTTAACTTGGCCTGTTGCTTTTGTTGTATTTATCTCTTCTAGATGGAGAAAGCCCCCCTTAATACCTACTATTATTCTTGAGAGAGACTGTTTTGAAACTGGGAGCTAAGGGTTGTTATTGGCTTTTTAGAAGTAGGGATGGGGCTGGAATATGGGTAGTGGGAGCTCGTGCTCAGTACAATGCTGCACGGGTATCACCTGATGGGGAAGCAGGAGCACCATATCACCTACAATGCAAGCTCCCCCCACTTTTTCCTTTTATCCCTTCCTACCACCGTTAGTTTTCCTGCCAAAACTGTAGTAGATAGTGACCCAAATATGCCTGAACTAGTGCTTATGCAAATATCAGCCTTCCAACAGAGCAGTTCTCATCATAAGCTTTGCAGATACTTACACCTCATGGGAAATGGAGAAGCTGAGTCTTGTTTTGGCCATCGATGTCTTAATTTTTCACCACTTCAGTTTTCAGTGGATGACCATGCTTTTTCCTGTGTGCTTGCAAGGAGATCTCCTGCCGTGTCTCATTTAGCCTTCTCCTGGCTTTTTCTAATGATACGTGAAAAAAAAATCCTGGCTAAGTGCAGGTGATTGGTGAGCTGAACTAAATTAACTTTTTATCTAACCTAAGGGAAAGACCACTTTTATCACATGGCTGACACTGCTGTGCGTGTTGCACTACATGCGTTTTGCCACTCTGCTCTGAAATGCAGATGATGCATCATCCTTACGCTGGTCCTTACATCCTGTTGGACACAAAAGGTGCTTCCTATCTTTTGCTGGGGTCAGATGAATTTACTTTCTGAAATCAGGCTTCGATTTAAGAGCAGGTAAATTTGTTCTGAGTATCTAAAAAGAGCCGGACTAAGACTCGTAGAGGAGGTGGTTATAGTCTCTGCAGCACCTGTAAAACTTGGGGATGTTTTCTTCTGCAAAGGGAATAGAACTTTTTGGGATGTTCACTCTGGACTTTGAGGTGCTCCTCTGTGGCTCTGCCTGTGAGGAAGATGCCCTGCAAGGCAGGGGATGAGCTGGGGACAAAGGGAACCTCTGAATCTAGGGATATGGGTAGGAGAGGAAATAGTGTTTGAAGCTGGGTGGAAAAAGGAGGGTATATTCAGTGCAGAAGCATTTATTTGGCTAGTAATTACTGTGGGTATATTTTGTACTGCTTCTTACTCCTTGATTCATTGTTTGCAATTACAAGCTGCTGTTAACAATTCTAGGTTATTTTGCATGCAGGATTTGAACCAGAGCACTGGGCTCGCCTCTGTGGAGCCTGATGGAATAGGTAATTATTTGGGTCATCCATATTCCAAAGAACAAAGTACAGGCAAGGAAGGAACAAAGCTATTTTGGTTATCGCTAGTACAATGTAATCCCTTCTACAAATAATTACTGGTTTCTACCTACTTCTCTTGGGGCTTAAACTAATTGCTGTGTTAGCAGACTACAGGCTGAGTTCAAAAGGCTGGTGCTTCCGCAGCTGGTTCTGGAGGCAGTGAAAAGGAAGGATTTTGGGGATTATATTGCTACAAACACTTGACATGAGCAGTTTGGTCGATTTTTCAAATGAATAGCTCTTGCAGGTTATTGATATCTGCCTTTTTCGTATTGTCAGCCATTTTCTGCACCCAGTAAAATGTTGCTTCTTGCTGTCCTTTTGCATGGTCACTGCCAGGCAGGTTACTGCTTATTTTCAGCTCTCCAATAAGTATCTGCTTAGCCTCAGTGACACTAAAATTTTACAGGACATTGCCAATTTGTGAAGCAGGAGCTAAGTGCCAAGCGCTGCTGCTGCTGAAGGGATATTGTATGCTGCAAAAGCAGGGAGCAGAGAAAACGTGCAGCAGAAGCAGCAAAGATCCAGAGATGAGCACATGGTATAAAATACACTAGCCTTAGCTGATGCTGTTGTGAAACTCTCTCAGCAGCATGGTTATGCTCAGGGTTTTGGGATGCAAGGAATAATGCTATGGGGTGCTTCTATTTAGTGTCACATCCATGCTTGCCACGCAGGGTAAACAGTCCCCAAGAATCCAGCACTACCTCCGTAGTCATGAAGGTCTTTGTTTGGAAATGGTGATGCACCACCAACATGGATCAACACTTGTACATGATTTAATTTAATCTGGGAAAAGGTGGAATACTGTGGTAACTTGGGAGCTATTTTGGACTCTTGGATAAACACAGTTTAGACTTGTGTAAATTTGTAAGTGTTATTTTGACAAAAGCGTTATTTACCCAAGTGAATATGTGCTTTATTTTGGTGTGTGCTCTGTATGTATTTAATCAGTCTGCGGACGGTTTACTTAGACTGTACCTCTAATGCTTTCAAGACATCTAGACCACAGGATATAGTGTATTTTTAGTTTGATCTCTGACGTGGGTTTAAGACAGACAGTGCTTAATGGATTGAAATCATCTAACGTGAGTAACTTTGAGTGGCAGATTGCCTGACCTATTTCTTGCTAGAGTCAGGATAGTTCTGCAGGAGATGGATGTTAGATGTTTAACCCATTGGCTTAAGGGCTCTCTGCTGGGGGAACTAAGTATATATGCCTGGGGTAATAGAATCACAGACTGGTTAGGGTTGGAAGGGACCTTATAGCCCATCTAGTTCCAACCGCCAAACCTCTGCCACACGTATCCTTCTTTTCAAATACGTTATTTGATAGGTGCTTGTGACGCTGCCCCTCACACACATGTTAAAAAGCCCATGCCAGTACTTCTGATAGCTGCTGCTCTTCTGCTCTGTTTTCCTGGAGTCACATTTCCTAGTGGTGGCACTTGGATTCCCCTGAGAGTTGGGAGTAGTCTGTTTAATATCCAGTAAACATTCTTGGCAGTATAATACTTAGTCATCTAATGAATATAGCTAAGTAATTATTAATTACAGGTCAGAAACAGGTGGGAAATAATGGAGGAATTCACACTTTCTATTTTGGTTTTGGTGGGTTTTGTGTGTATGTCGGTGAATGAGCAAATAAGGGACACCAGAACAGTCCTGGTGTGTGGTGTCCATCACCCTATCCCATCCCTCACTATTCATCCCTTTTATCCATAGAAAAGGGCTTTATTTTTATTTTCTTCCAAATAACTTTAGAGCGCTTCAGTTTTATTCTGATTCTGCAAGAAGTTGCCTGGGAAATACTTACCAATTTTTGGCTAAACTGAATTGTTTTCATTTAGCCCAAGTTCCTAGAGGCTCCTTCACCCAGCCTCTAATTTCAGAGCTTGCTTGTCACTGTCCCTCACAGCTAGCCCCGTTTGTTTCTCCGTATCTATTCCTCTTTGTTGGTTAAACTCATTTTGGACTGATTGTAATGGGACTAGAGTGAGGGCTGGTAGACAATGCCATAAAAGACAGTTGCTCTGAATGGCTCTGCTTTATATAATTTATTGCTTTTCAAGTGTGTTGTGCATGTGAGAGGTAAAAAGGCAATGCTCTGTGGGCTGTCTCATTGCTTGGTTTGCAAAGAGAAGAACTGGGTTCAAAAGGAAAAGGTATAGTCAGCTTATGGCTAAAGCATCCGGTATTAGCAGGTGATGACAGGTAAGGAATCAGCAAATGTTTATCTACCATAATTAGTAGGTACTAATTTTGACCATTCTAAGCAGTCATATCTTTGTCTATTCCCTCTGTTGACATGATCAGACAAAGAGTAGATCTGTTGCTGCTTGAGGCCGTGTCAGTATCTAGTGATGAGATTCCCAAGGTATGCTCTCTTCCAGGATGCAATGATATTAAAAATAACTATCAGAGCTGCCTCTTAACAAGCTTTGTTGTTGATGACACAGCAGTTGGCACTGTGGTTTCTCAAAGCGTAACACTGTGAGAGGTGGTGGTTGTGTGAGATGTGATGGCAGGCTTTCACAAACTGGGAAACCCTGAGCTGCCTCACACTGTGCCGAGTTCTTGGAACACCACTTGATGATTGGTATGACTTCACACTCACTGCTGCTGATGCCTATGTGGGGTTTGAAACCCCTATGAAGAAGACATGAGCAAGAGACACCAAACAGAGGGAAATAGTCAAATTTAAGCCAATGCCAGTTAAACAATGGGACAAGTCTTGCCCTGACATCTCTGGCTCTTGAGAAAGCAAAGCAGTCGCTTAACTGTTTAGCTGTCAAGTAACATACTAAGTAGATACCAAAATAGCTCTTTAGTCATCTGAGCCTCGGAAGAAGGTTGACACATCATGGCACCTGCTGAAGCAATTAGGCATTTGCTCCACTGAACTGTGCCATTAGACGCTGAACCATGAGGTTGGTGAATATGTGATAAGAGTACATAGTAAATGTGGAGGCAGTGATGCTCCAGCTGTGAGCTGTTGGGCAGGTGTCACAGCTGTACTTCCAAGGTGTTGATATGGTTTCAGCTCTTGATAAACCCCAGCTTTGAAGCAGACTGAGATGGTGCAATAGAGCTTCTTGAATTCTTCCTTTAAAACATGGAATGGTTTGGGCTGGAAGGGACCTTAAAGCTCATCCAGTTCCAACCCCCTGCCACGGGCAGGGACACCTTCCACTAGAGCAGGTTGCTCCAAGCCCCTGTGTCCAACCTGGCCTTGAACACTGCCAGGGATGGGGCAGCCACAGCTTCTCTGGGCACCCTGTGCCAGCGCCTCAGCACCCTCACGGGGAAGAATTTCTTCCTGATGTCTTATCTCAATCTCCCCTCTGTCAGGTTAGAGCCATTCCCCCTTGTCCTGTCCCTACAGGCCCTTGTCAAAAGCCCCTCTCCAGATTTCTTGGTGGCCCCTTTAGGCCCTGGAAGCTGCTCTAAGGTCTCCCCTTAAGGAGCCTTCTCTTCTCCAGGCTGAACCAGCCCAGCTCTCTCAGCCTGTCATACCATGTTTCTGTGATTCTCCAGCAGTCTGGGTTTTTTTTTTTTTTTTCCTTCTTGTGCCCTAACACCGTATTTCCTGGTCTGTTGCCACCTGTGTTTTTTGCGTAACTTTGCCTGGGAGGCTGAGGGAGGCTTTGGGAAAGGAGGAACATGACCTAAAATGTCAGGTGCGCAGAACTTTAGGTGAATTGACGAGGCAAGGTAGAAGTGTGGCTCAGGATGGCTTTTGTGTGTGTGAGATGCAGCTTTGCTCTGGTCAAAAGTTTGGGCAGTGCCAGCTGAGGGCACATGATGGGAGGTGATTGCTACAGGTCTGGAGCTGGATCAGAGGCAGAAGGTAGGAAGTGTCCTGGGGAGAGGTGTGAGGGCTCCGAGTCAAACAACAAGATGGATTTGGGAGCCTGAGCTGTCAGGGGTTGGGTGGAAAGAGCTTAGGAAGAAAGAACAGACCACGTTTACCTTTTTTATGTGTTTACTTGGTGTTTGGGGAGTGGTGGTGAAACAGGCAGTGAAGGAAGTGGAGTTGTGGATGTGGGGAATAGCTTGTGAAAGTTGCAGAAGTGTGGATGATATCCAGGCTTTAGTTTAAGCTCAGTACTGCAGTGCCAAAGTGAATTCCAGATCAGCTTAAGAGATACTTAAATGCTACACGTGGCCACCACATTTTCAATGCCTACAGAGTAGTCCGAGGTTCCTGGGAAACCTTTCAAATCCAAGAGCTGTGAAGTAAATACTGAGAACAAATTATAAGCAGTAGTTGTTTGGCTTATTTTGGATACCTTCTCTAATAACCTCATTGGTCCTACTGCAGTTTTAGTCAATACAGCCTGTGATACCACCTCTCTCATGTCCTTGTGCACTGTGTGAAGGTCTCTGACCACCTCAGACCAAACTAGCAGTTGTAAGGGCACTGTGTGCAGAGATGCTGGTTTCAAACATCCCCATGCACACAAGCAGCCTGCGGGTGCCCTGCCAAGCTCCCCGCTTTGGTGGCATCATTCTTCCTTCTGAGACTGCTGCAGGTTGTCAGGGATGCAGCATCTTCCTGGACATCCCCCTGTAAAAGGCTTTATAAACTCCAGCCCCTCTAGCAGAGGCCTGTGAGTGTTTTAAATAAGATGACACATCCCTGTCCCAGATGGATCAATATTTGAGTTGCTTTTAGGTCTGCCTGTCACAGAAGAACAGGTAGATAAATGGCATGAATTTCTAAGGAATATTCACAACGCCAGCTGCCAAGGATGTCACTTCTGAATGCAGCATCTGCTTGGGTGCAATGCCTCCCTTGGAGACCTCTGAGGTGTGGGATGTGTGTCTCGGCTGGTGGGAGTCCCTGGTTACAAGGCGTGTGTTTCAAGTAAATGAGTGATGCCTTCAGGGCATTGCAGCACAGGTGGAGATGGGGTTTGCTTCCATCTGGGAGCCTCAGCTGCAGTCTGTAAGTTAAAAAATAAAATCCTCACTGCGGGGTGGGGGGGGGGGGG